>NW_024882531.1:0-77500 GCF_019059575.1 Amphibalanus amphitrite | reverse complement strand
CTCTTCGAAGTTGCAAGTCTCTATCTTTCATAGACGCACCAATGTTGACTCGATTAGTTGGAAAGCTCTCGATATTCGCAAACGTCCTCGCCAGCGGCGGGCGTGGCCTCCCATGTTCCCGGGGAATACGTCACGCCAGTAATGACTGAAATGCAGTCAACTATTCCTCATTTTGTTGCTAATTCGTTGCGAAACGCGGTCGTGAAAGTTTCATGACGCTATCTTTCATAAATTCGCCAATATTGGCTAAGTAATTTGGAAAATTATAGTTTTTCCACGAAATTTGACCTTTGACCAATGACCTGTCATAACTGGGTCAAATATTGACCCATGGTAAAAAGATACCACCAATCGCGAGTACTCGTTGAGACCAATCGACTGGTCTTTGTTGCGAAACGCCACGACGCTTAGTTTCGAAACGCCAGAAGGATCGCATCGACCCCCCCCCCCCCCCCCAGCCAGGCCGCGTTACGAAAAATGCCCTGCCAGGGTCGGGCGAGGGTTAACCCGCGCCCCACTGGGGGTCGCCGGCCGAATGCGCCCGGCTGGGGGGATAAATTTTACCCCCCCCCCCTCCTCCCCGCCTGTTATCTCCCTAACCAGGCGTCGTAGCGGCCGACAAGATATCTTGCGGTGGCTTCGCATCGCGTTGGCCATAAAATGATTAGGTAGAAAATTTGGGATCGATTTGTGTTTTTCCGGTGTCGATCGGAATTATTTACGCAGTGCTAACAAATTCCGAAATTTAGTCAAATATTAGTCAAAATCAAGAAAAATGGCGTTAGTCATTCATTAGTCAATCAAGCCTTTTGAGACCAAAGATTAGTCAGTCAAAAGTCAGTCAACCAAAATTGTCATTAGTCATTAGTCAGTCATTAGTCAAGATTTTGGAAAACGTTAGTCATTTCCACCTCTAGTAGGGGGTGTCGGATGGACCCCCCATGGTTTTTCGCGAATAACTCGCGTAAAAAGCGGCCAATCGCGACGAAACTTACAGTACCCTCGCCTTGATCAATTTTACACCTACCCTAAAAATTTCATGACCCTGACCCAAATGACTTTTGACCTGTGACCTCTTTTCCGAGACCATGCTTGGCCGGAATCGCGATTCCGCGTATGTCGGCTCGCATTAGCCGCGCGTTTGCAAGCTTTTCGTGGTTTCAAACGTCAAAACATGTGATTTGATGTTGCTCATATGCATTAGGGTGGGTGTCAAGGTCACCTGAAGGTCAGGTCAGGTCATTGACCTTTGGTGACCTCGGGTCGCTTTTTTCGATTTTTACATGTTTCTAGGCTAGTTTTTGGAGCTAAACTCGAATTTAGCAACCATTGGAACATTTACGAAGTAGTTTTGGTGCCTTCGTAACATGTTACGAAGCTGTCAGAGGCGGTTGACACGTACTACGAATACCCGTCACAACCCCTACTGGTTGACCTGACCTGACCTGACTCGACCTGGTCTAAATGCTTAGACATCATCTGTGATCAAAACTAACACGATATTCGTGATTAGATTTAGTACCTACCCCGAAAAACACCTTAGCAGCCACACTTGACGACTTTCTAATAGGTCCCGATTTTCCCGGCTTTGGGTCATTGACCTGGCCTGGAAGGTCAACCAATGACCTAGGACCTCAAAATTGGTTATCATCGGCTTCCTCTCGTCACGGGCAACACGCTCGTTTTTTCCGCGAAGCTCTAGCTCGATCAGGGGCCAAACGGCCAGGGGTGGGGGGTCCAACAGACCCCCCCCTACACATTAGAAGCTGGCAAACGCCGCACACATGCGAGGGTTAAGCTGCAGGCAAGGCGCTGCAGGGTTGAAGCAATAAAGAGACAACTTGACCTTCAGGACTGACCTTTCGTAATTTGGGGTTCAGATTTCAACAGGAAGTGCAATGTTAATGCGTTATAGGTTATAATTACCACGGCCACCACAGCCTTCCCGTAACGGTTCAATAAAGAAAATCTGAAGCCAGCCATGCCTCCATGCCTCCCATCCGAACGAAGATTCAGAGCAAAACACAAGTCCCACGAGCGTGGTGTTTAGGAATTCTGGGGCAGGGCATAGAAAGAATGCCATGCCGTTCAGTGTTCACGTTGTGCCACGCTTCTGAAAAGTTGCAAACATTAGTTAATGAAGAGAATGCGATGTCCTATTTTCTTGATATTCACTGAAGTCACGACAACCCAACCCAACGTCAGAGCAACTCCCCCACCCACAGGTGAACACTGAACAAGAACACCAACAATGCTGCTAGCTTGGATGGAGTTGTTTCCGTCTGTTCTGGATGACAATATCGGTTAATATACTTTTCAGCACCATTGATCTTTCGATGTCCAAGCCGATAGGGTTATGGTGCAATCGCAATGGTCGCTGGAACCAGTAGCCCAGCGTAATGACATGATGTGGAGATGGAATTAAATTGATGAAATACTAGGACTTACTCCACAAGGAGATCGAATGGGTCGGAGCGCTTTCAATATGTATTATACATATCGTCGTCAGCGAATCAATAACGGGTCGAATCGAGTCGGGTATCGAATTCAGTAGCCCAGCGGTACCAGTCTGTGGACAACCAGTGAATTCCACTGGTGCAAGGATTTAGGCCTGGATTTAGGCTACATGGCTGACCCACTTTGTCAGGCCAATGAACCCTAGCAATAAGAAAATACTATGCGTTGTGTTCCAATTACCAGCGTGACTGCACCAAGGCTATAGGGCTGCACCATTCCACGCCATAACAAGTACCAAAATGCGATGAAGGCAAAACTGTACAAAACGACTTAAGTTATTAGACATCTAGCAAAATAACCTGCTATTCGTGTACTGTGAACAATAAGCAATAGCAGCACTCAAATAATGAGATGTAGGTAAGCTCCCTCCCATTCCTATGTTTTGCCCAGTCAGTATTTATTTACTTATGAAATTAATGCAATTGCCTAGGATAAATTTACTAAGTGTAAGCATGAAAAAATACCAGCCAAAACACAATGCGCACTCAACAATCAGTGCAAAAAAAAACACTGCAGCTTAGCAGAAAACAACAATTGTAGATAGGTATCCAGCAAGATGTATTGATCATTAACTCAATGCTGCCAAAACAAGATTAACAAATGATCTATAAATAATTTCAGAAGGTAGCTCTACTCATACTGTCTGGAAAAGAATTCCAGGAAAGTAAAGTCATTGGAAATGTTCAACCACTGCCAGGCCTGCTCACCACGTTGACAGCACAAGCCCTCGTCCAAACACCTTACACCACCCTAGCCAGTAACAGATTCTGCTGTGGAAGGGGATGGCCCAATCAGATCAGACCATCCCCTTCCAAACAAATGGTCAGCTCAGGGTGAACGTCAAGGGCGCCGGCACGCCACGGCCCAGTTTCCCACTGGACCAATGACATGCTGCCAGCAGGTCAGCCGCCAACACCATTCGTATAAAAGCTAACACCAGGGCCTAGTAGTCAAACCTGAACTCAAAATAGGCAGGGTCAAACTCCTGCAGGCGAATGTAGCCGTCCTCTCCACCAGACGCAAAGCTCTTGCCATCGGGGTGGAACATCAGCGAGTTGATGGGGCCAAAGTGGCCCTTCACACGAGCAAACTCCTCCTCAAAGATGAGGTGGTAGAAGCGGGCCTCAAACTTGCCCTGCCTCGAGGAGGTGGTTGTCACGTCCATGGCGTCCTGTCCTCCGCCAAGCACAATGTGGTCCTTGATGGGGCTGATTGAGGCGCTGTTCACAGGCCTCTCCGTCTTGAAGGTCTTCATGGGCTCCAGGGTTGCCATGTCGAACAGCTTTGCAGTGTGATCCTTGGAGGCAGTGATGAACATGGTGCCATCCTGGTTCAGCTGCATGTCATTGATCTTGTTGCTGTGCTCATGGGTCATGATCGTCTTCTTGCCCTCAGTCTTTCCACTCCTCAGGTCCCACTGCACCACTTCGCCAGACTCGTGACCAGTGACAAGGTACTCGTCAAGAGGTCCCCAGAGCATGGACGTCACCTTCGGGCCGTTGGTGATGGGAATTTTCACGATGGGGTCAGCAGAGTTTAAGCCATCAGCAGTCCTGCTGTCCACCACAAAAATTTCACAGGGATTTCCCATGGCCTTGTCTGTAGTGTATGCAATCATCTTGCCACTGTAGCTAAAGGAGCTGGTTCGGACAGCAGACTTACATGAGGCCTCTCCCAGCTGTTTGCCAGTTTCACAATCCCAGACTCGGAGTGTGTTGTCTGCAGCACCAGACACAAACCTGGTGGTGTCCCAGTTAATGTCAAAGCACCAGACTGCTCCATTATGGCCATCGAATGTGCCTAATCTCTCACCGTTGATTGACCACCAAACATTTGGCTTGCTATCTTTCGAAGTCGAAAAAAGAAGGTCACCATCACGGTTGTAGCGTACTTGCGTTATAGAACGCTCGTGACCGTGAAGCATAAGCGGCTTCATGTTGGCTTCAAGATGAACTCTGGGTGCCTCTAACAATTATCTGCTTGCTCCACAAAATACCTAAAATTCCTCAAATTCATTACAGTACCAAAACTACCAAACACCGCGCACAATTGACATAAAATTCGGCATGTTGTATACTTAAGTGGCGCAGCGACAGATACGACGCATTTAAAGATAATTTGTTGACGTCAAAAAATAAAAAGGGGCTTAATTTCCGTCAGTATCTTTTATTAATTCCCATGAATATTTTTAAGCTCTAATGAATTTAATATATTAAAGTTTCGAAAATAAAAAACTATGTTGTCGTGACCTACTTTATTATAAATTCATACCGGATGCTAGATTTCTAGTAGTGAAGAGTGTGAGCACCTTCGCGCTTTTTGTTATTAGCATATCTCGAATATTTTTAACAAAAAAGTGATAACGGAACTCCTAAAATTTTATATGTAAGACTGTGGATATTCGATACCACTTAAAAAATATATGAAGCTGCTTGAAAGTCTTCTAGTCTTTAGCAAGACTAGAGCAGCAGGTTTTCTGCATTATCACCCCCAAGAGAACCCGACACTTTGCCAGTTGCAAATCGACGATCACTTATGAATGTCCACTCCTGTGCTACTTGTGGTTCAGCACAAGAATCCAGCGCTAGTCAATTGACCACCAACTACGTTGATATATGGCCTTTATAACGTCGTATGGCCATAATAGAAGCGATAGCAGCGCTATCTAGGTAGTTAGTAACTAAGGCTTTACAGTTTTGCCGCCAGTTGTCGGGAGAGGCTCCTACGGAAATGTGAGATAGCAGTAGCACGGAGCCACTTTTGGGGCAATAAAGGCAATAAAGGACGCGGTGATCGGCGCTGTCGAGCGCTTGGTCAGCAGCACAGCACCGACCGTGGTCTCGTATCGTCGGTTGCGGCGATCGATCTATCGAAGGTGTTTGACACCGTCAATCATGGTGTCCTCGATCCTCCTCACCAAGTATGGAGTCACGGTATGGAATCCCATACCAGACCTCATGGTATGGAGTCACGGACGTCGGCTGGTTCTCCAGATATCTCGCTGGACGTTGTTAGATCGTTAGGGGTGGGGATGTGACCCTGTCTGTACCCTGCGGCGTGCCCCAGGGCTCGATAATCGGTCCAATCCTCTTCATTCTGTTCACATCAAGTGATCAGACCTTCCGGCACATCTGACCCATGGGCGCCTCGTACGGGGACGATGCCCTTCATGTAGGCTGTGCCTCACCTGCGGGCCGAGCCTGGCCGAACTCCGAGCTAGGCTGGAGCTCACCATGCGCGAGCTTCATGCCCGGTTCGGAGCGAACTCATTGAAAATGAATAGGTAGCAGCAACAAAACCGATTTCATGATTGTTGGTAGGTACTATAGCAAAACGTAACAAAAACCCATCATTTCAAGTTCGAAGTGGAGAGCTCTTTGATTCAGCCCTCAAAAGCCCTAAAAATTATCGGTGTCACTGCTGATGCAATCCTGTCGTGGGAGGAACACATCACGTTTGTCGTCCAAAAGTGCAACAAAATTCTTTTTCTCTTTCGCTGTAAAGATTCAGACACTATTTTACTCCTGAAGCACTTAAAATCATCGTCCAGGCCTACGTCTTCCCGCATATCATGAAGGTCGCCGCCACTTTTAAAAGGGTCAGCGCCACCTCCGCGTCTTTGTGTGAGGGGTGGGGCGGCCAAGGGACAGATGCACAAAATACAGGAGCTAATCAATTTTTCGGCAAATGTTGTAACGGGGTTTAACCCGCGCGGGGCTGGGGGGAGTAAATTTAACCCCCCCCCCCTGACCTTGACCTTGACCTCTGAATGATATTGTATGCAACGAATATTGTCTTGGTAGCCTAAGAACACGTTTTGGGCAATCAGTCTCAGTCCATGACTCCATTCTTCGGCAACTACGGTGCAAGGCCGATACTGTAGAAACTTGCAATTTGTACCCTTGACCTGACCTTGACCTGGACCTCAAACTTTAAATTAAGTACATGTTTTTAGTTGTTCGTGATGAGATCTTTCGATTGGCGTTCGAATTTTCCAAATCGGACCATTAGTTCGGGAGATAACAGGGGGGTAAAATTTACACCCCCCCCCGCCCCGCGCGTTCGGCTGGAGACCCCAGCCCCGCGCGGGTTAAAAAGCACGAGCACATCACATCATCTCTAAATTCTCTTGATTAGCCGAGGATCGCGGCCCTGGTGGCGTGCCGGGACGTCACCAAGGTGTGGAGGCTGCTGCGGACGGACGGCGCACCCTCCAACGTGCGAGAGCTCCTGGTGCCCCGGAGCGTGGTGTCGACCCGGGAGACGCGCGGCTCCGATGGCGGCGACCTGCATGTGCAGCGCTGCAGACTGTCAGCCAGCCAGAAGAGATCCTTCTCATACCGCGGGGCGGTAACCTGGAATAGACTTCCACAGTCTGTCCGCAGCATGCCCACCCTCCGCGCCTTCAAGGCGGCGGTCAGAAAATGTGACAGCACTTAGTGCTTCACTTATTTCACTCGCTCACCCCTCGTAGGCCTCATTTTCTTTTATCTGGGGCCGTATTCACGTCGACTTCGTAAGTCGATTTTCTTTCGTAAGTATAATTTGGTATTCACGTCGACACTTCTTAAGTTTTTATCGATGGAGTTCACGTGATTAAAAAAATTTACTTAAGAAGTAGGTCAAACTTAAGAAAATTCTTACGAAAAAGATCGACGTGAATACGGCCCCTGGTGTTTTAACCCGCGCCCTGGTGGGGTCTGTTTATAACGCGACCTGGTGGGGGGGGGGCTATTTTTTGCCCCCCCTCGTATCTCCGAAACTACTGGACGGATCCGAAAAATTCAAACGGCGTTCGAAAGGCCTGTCAAATTTGTCGAAGGAAACCAAATTTTATTGACCTCGGGGTCACCGATGACGTCACAGGTCAGGTCAAAGATGAAATGTTTCACCGTTCACGGGTCTTCTAGGGAATGCGCTATAACACCGAGGAAAACGCATTTTGTCGGGAATCAGCGATAGGGCGTGAGTTGCCTAGTAGATATGTTGCTGTTAGAGGTCACTGGTCATACCAGGTCAGGTCACAGGTCAGGTCACCAAAGGTCACCAAGGGTCACCACTGGAACCCAACTTTACTAAGGTTATGCGATGCATGTTTTATGGCCAGTTTTTCATTTCCAACTCAATGGTGTTGGTTATAAGACCATCAGGTACGGTTTAGGTCACTTTCTGGTGGAGGTCAGGTCAAGGTCAGGTCAAAAAAGGTCAAATTTCAAAGTTGATATTTTTGCATAAAATGGGTATTGATTCGATGCAGCTCGTCACGGGGAGTCTAATGGTGGTCTTTGTTTTGCGCTACGAGGTCTAGAATTGCTGAAAAGTGAGTTTGAAAATTTGACGTCATCAATTTTGAACAGTTTTTTCGCTATAACTTGGCCAAAAAAGAGGTATCGATCTCAAATTTGGTATGTAGATAGAAGGCGGTAAGGACTATCACATATATTCCGGTTTTTCGAAATTCAAAAAACTTTTTGGATTTTTTGGCTATTATATTCAAAAAATCTATTTTTTTATTTTTGGGGGTCAAAATCCAAAAATTTCAAAAATCCGAGATAGCAGTTTTGTAGCCCTGTCCATTCTACAGCTTTTATGTTTGTATCATTTTTCTGTATTTGCAAAGCTATAGGCCTGACAGCTCTTCCCGCGAAACCCTTTTTTGGGTCGAAAACGGCAGAACATGACGTCACTCTGACGTCATTTCCGGCCAACCTATCATAGCCTTTGGAAAAATTTTTGGTCACAATGTGTAAAATTGATGTCCGGGAGGGTACTGAAAGTTTGGTGACGATCGGCGCAGTGGTTCTGGAGATATATCGAAAAGTCTGGAGGGGGGGCAAAAAATAGCCCCCCCCACCAGGTCGCGGGTTAACCCTCGCCGGACCTATTGGTTTTCTACATACGCGCCGGCCGAGGGGGGGGGGGGCGGGTACGACCCCCCCTCGCCGTTTCGCCCCTGGTGGAGCTAGCGCGTCGCGGAAAAAACGAGCGTGTGCGCCGTTACGAGACGCAGAGATTGGTACCCGATTTTAAGGTCCTAGGTCAACCGGTGACCTCTGAGGTCAGGTCAAGTGCCCCAGGGTACGGTTCAGTTTTTGGTGAATAACTTCGCAAAAAACGGCCGCAGGGCGCCGATTTTGGCAGCATCGTGTTCGTCTCGCTCAGGCGCGTCGAATGGTATACTTTTTTGTCCGGGTCAGGTCAACTTGGGGTGTTGACCTCAGGTCAAGGTCAGGTCAGCACCCCCAGGTCACGAAGTTGGTCGAAAGAGGTCATGTCGCATATCATTCGATTCGGCAGGTCTTCCTGAGTCCATTGGTGACTTTCCCGACTCGCTAGCTCAATTTGATCAAGAGTTATTGACGAAAAACTAATATGACCTTGATGACGTCATAAATGACGTCACGCAAGGTCAACATTGCAAAAGTGACGCATCTAACCTTGCAAGGAGTGCATCAAATCACGATTCTGTGTGCTTGAGATAGTTGGAGATCGTTCCCGGCGCCAGAATAGCAGTTTTCATTTTTCCCCATTGACTTATAATGGTGAGGTCACGAAAATGACCTGACCTCATATGACCTTTAGGAAAAATCCGAGATATACAAGTTGTGGGACTCATAATGGATACTAGATCCTGCAAGTTTCATTTCCCTGTGACATCTCCTCTGGCAGTGAGGGCGTTGCGAAGTTGCGACATCTGAAGACCGTGCAGAGGTTCACTTATGACGTCATAGGTCAGTGACCTGACCTGACCCAAAAATGCGGTTGGTGTCAAAAGATGCGGCTTGGATCAAAGGTCAGGTATGCCAAGTTTCAGCTCTCTATCGCCAGCGTGTTCGGAGCTATCGCGAAAAAACCCTATGGGGGGGCGGCACCCGCCCCCCCTCGGCCGGCGAGGGTTAACCCGCGCCCCGTAGGGCTACCGGCGGACCCTACCACCCGTAGGGGGGGGGGGGCGTATCGGCCCCCCCTAAGATCTCGGAAAGTTACCGGCCGATTTTCACAATTCAAACGGCGTTCGATAGCCCCACCCATGAACTACCTTGTGACCAAATTTCATTGACCTAGGTCAAACCGATGACGTCACAGGTCAGGTCAAAGGTCAGATTTTCACCGTTCACAGGCATTTCAAGAAATGTGTTGTGAAATCGAGTAAATTGGTAATTTATTGAAAAAAATGCCGTTCTTCAAACACATATTTTGCTATTTGAGGTCACTGATATCAGGTCAGATCACAGAGGTCAGGTCACTGGGGGGTCACAATATGAAAGTGTCGTGTGATACATGTTTTATGGTCCATTTTACATGACAAATGCGATTATGTGGGTCAGGCAGCCTTTGGGGCCAGCTTATGTCACGTTTTGGTCAAGATCAGGTCAAGGTCAGGTCAAGGTCAGGTCAAATTAGGTCAAATTTCAAAGTTAATATTTTTGCATAAAATGGGTATCGAATCGATGCAGCTCGTCACGGGGAGTTCAATGGTGGTGTTTGTTTTGCCGCACGTGGTCTAGAATCGCTAAAAATTGAGTTCAAAAATTTGACGTCATCATTTTTGAACAGTGTTTTCGCTATAACTTGGCCAAAAAACGAGGTATCGATCTGAAATTTGGTATGTAGATAGAAGACGGTAGTTACTATCACATATATTCCGTTTCTTTTTAACTCAAAAACTTTTCGGATTTTTTGGCTAATATATCCAAAAAAATGTTTTTTTGATTTTTGGGGGTCAAAACTGAAAAATACCAAAAATCCGAGACAGTTGTTTTGTAGCCCTGTAAATTCTACACCTTTAATGTCTTGATCATTTTTCTGTATCTTCAAAGCTGTAGGCCTGACAGGTCTTCTCGCGAAGGTCTTTTTTCAGTCGAAAATGACAGAACATGACGTCACTCTGACGTCATTTGTGGCCAACCTATCATAGCCTCTGGAAAAAAATTGGTCACAATGTGTAAAATTGATGGCCGGAGAGGTCCTGAAAGTTTGGTGGCGATATCTCCAGCCATTTAGGAGATATCGACCGAAAAGGACAGTGGGACCGTTTCGCCCCCCCCCCCCCTAAGGGGCGCGGGTTTTAACGTGTTTTTAGTGTTTACCAACTGCCTAGTTTACTTTCACTTTTAAAACGTAATAGCCTGATGGTGTTTTATGTGCTTTGAGCCCGCATGTTTGAGCAATGTGTCATCTGGCCGCACTACCTTAGTTTTCCTCCGTGTCCGTTCCAATGGCAGCCTTGGGCTCATGGGGCCAGCACGAATTGATTTTGAGTTATGAAGAAAAATATCGTTTTTCGTCAAATGGATTTAATATGGGAGGTCTAACGATGATTCAACCCTCGCCGACCGAGGGCGCGGGCTGGGTCATCTAAAAGCATTGCGTTTTAGGCGAGCTGAATTTACTTATTGTGAAGTTTCTTTGACTGCATTTTTGGTAAAAGCTTCTCAGTCCATGATCCCATGTAATAGGGACATACAAATCAATCGGTGCACACATCAGTATACACACAGACACACACAGACATACAAACACATATATTTGACCTTGACCTAACTTGACCTAAAATGACCACAGCCAGTAAAAACCCAGTCGGATAGTGTGACAAAGAGCTGTTCTAGCTGGCTCGGCATTAAACGGCAGCGTCTTCGGGATATGATGGGGACCGCACGTGATATTTCCAACGGTGACCCCAAACAGCAACATTTTTTTTAGTTTGACCTGACCTGGAAGGTCAATGATTGACCTAATGAGGTGAAATTAGGTACCATTAGATTCGTCTCTTCCCAAAGATCTGTTGGTCTTTGCCGCGAAGCTCTACCTCCAGCAGAAACGCAATGGCGCGGGGGGCGGGGTGGCACCCCCTCCCCCCATGTGCGTTCTAGGATGGGAGAATGGCATGTGCGGGCGAGGGTTAAATCCCTTTGTACATATTTACAGCCGCTCGTATTTGTGGTAGTGTTGCTGGCTATGGATAAACGTTCTCAATCTAATGCAGAAATTCCAGGGTCACTTACATATACCCAAAAACCTTACCCAAACGGCCATTTTCCCATCACAATAGATCTCAGCATTGTGGACAAGAAGTGGCTCTGGTACTTTGAAAGCTGTTTCTCTCACACAACAAACTCACCGGATGGACAGTTCACTTCTGCAGACTATCTTCACGCTGTAGAAAAGTGGAGCATTTATTGGGTTTGCACGGGGCCGCTGAAGGCTGGTAAAAGGTCCAGAGGCCAACAGTGGGGGACCCACTCGCAGCCATGACCCGGCCGGGAGCGGTACTGCTGCTGCTCCTGGTGACGTCAGCGGCCGCGGTCCGGTACCGCTGGCTGGACCCGGTGTCCCTCCACGGTCCGGCTGTGCAGATACTCTCTGCCGATTCTAGATTTTTATGTGCGCTTCGATGTGAAGCTCTGTCATCAGAAAAGTGCACCGGCTTCATCTACGGACCCGATGACGGCACGTGCCGGCTGTTCTCTGGCGACTGCCGCGGTCCGGCCATCGTCAGCTCTCAACAGACCACTGATCGCTACATGGCTCGCTACACATGCCCAGGTAAGCAGAGTTTAAAGTTCCGAAATGTGATGCTCTACTGCTCTTCACTGTGGCACGACAGACCTGAACGAGATTGATAGGTTTTTAATGATATGGTTCAAAAATGTTATAAAATGTTAGTTATCTCTCGCTCGAAATCATTTCAGTTATCTGCGAAGTGCGATGGTCAATTATCCCGCGCCCCAGTGGCGGTCTCAGCCAACTTCGCCCTAGTGGGGGGGGGGGGGGCATATGTTACCACCCACCTCTAACTCAAAAACTAAGAGGGCTAGAAAGACGCTGTAAAAAGCAGTCGATAGCTCTCAATGCGTACGTTTGAAAGTATTTCAGTCATTTTTCATCTTAGAGCAATATTGGGGTCACCAGAGGTCATCAAAGGTCAAAATTAGCGAATTGTCATTATATTTTTCAGAAACGATGCCATTATCTCAGGAATTATGATAGCTAGAAAAACGCTGGGGAAAGCAATCGATAGCTTTTGAGCTCTTAATTTGAGAAGGTAATCATCAGAAATGACCTCAGGTCAACGGTTTTGCCTCCAGAGGGCAAAAACTCCAAAAATAACTGTTTTTACGAAAAGTGTTTTTCGACAATAACTTTCTACTCAAAAAAGCTTGGACATTTCTATTGCCAAAATTGTTCCTCTCGCCGAGACGCGTTGAATGAACTATAATTTGACCTTGAAAGGTCAACTTCAAAATTTGGCCTCAGGTCAAGGTCATGACCTGACCGAAAAAGGTCATGTTGCATATCAGTCGATGCGTCCCGGCAAGACAAACACAATGAGACCAACCCCAGCGTTCTATCTCTTTCCAATCGAGAGTTATTAGCAAAAAGCTGTTTGTAGCCTCAAATGACCTCGGATGACCTTTGTAGAGGCTATTAGAAAAAAAGACACCTTGGTCGTCACGGGTGGTCCAATTCATTGTGATTTTGAAATATTTGGACTGTTCCTATGCTTACACACGGATCTAGAGGCATTTTCATTTTTCTCCATTGACTTAGGTATAATGGAAAGGTCACGCCACTAGTGATGTCAATTACGGAAAATCGTGATACCGATACCAAACCAAATACCAACAATATCCATGGAAAAATACCGAAATCAAACCGACTTGGGAATATGAGGAAAATACCAACTTTTTATCAAATTCTCAGCCTCTTTTACATTAGTGAGGATTCATAATACCAACAAAATACCAAATGCACTCGCCTTGAAATACCAAATACCAAGTTGGTATCGGTTTGGTATCGGTATACCAAACAGTTGGTATCCGATTGACATCTCTACACGCCACTGACCTGACCTTAGCACACGGATATAAAAAATCTAAGATATACAAATTGTAGGCACCCGTAACATCATGCAACTCACCAAGTTTCAAACCTCTCTGACAAACACTGCATGCTGGACATGATTGCAAACTTATTTTTAGGCTTGGTCAGTTAACTTGACCTGGTGACCTGACCTGACATGACCTTGGGTCAAAAATTTCACACATTGTTTAAAATTGATGTGCAAAAAGCTATCCCAAGCGGCGCGCCGCTACGCGCCGCGGTTTTTTATTCACACGCAAAAAAACGCGACAGGGTGGTAACATATGCCCCCCCCCCCCACCACTGGGGCGAAGGTTAAATATGCTCATAATTATCTGCGATGGCTTCATCCGCCAGCTGTGCACAGGCTTGCATTGTGCTTTTCTTGCTCAGTATGAAAAATGCAGTCAAGCACTGCTTCATGTGATTGTTGTTTAATCTTCATTATTGTTATTTTTTAGGTATAACATCCTACGCCTGCGCCTGTCCGGCCGGCTTCAGCCGCTGTGCCGGCCGCTGTCTGAAGAAACTGGACCACAAAGTCAACTACACCGAGGCGGAGAGCCAGTGCGCCGCGCTGGGCGCCCACCTGGCCGTGCCCCGCTCCGACGAGGAGAACCAGTGCGCCATGAATGCCTCTGGCGGTGTTCGTGTCTGGCTGGGCCTCACCGACGTCATCACCGAGGGCCAGTTCGTCGGCGCCGACGGCTGCGGCACCGTGTCGTCCTCGAGTCCCCACTGGGCTTACAACCAACCCAACGACTTCAAAAACCAGGATTTCGTGTGTCTCGTGCCGTTTTCAGACGACCCGTGGAACGCAGGCTGGCAGGACCACTACCCTGACGAGGTTATACTGGCACTCTGCCAGCTGCCCTCCTGCTACCAGATCGACTGCCCGTAAAGGAAATCCTTGATACGCGTGCCTGTCGCTAAAGGGATTGTCGGATTGTCTCGGATTGGCAATTCTGGTATGATATTAATGATGCTTGCAAGTATCTATGGAACTACCTTTAGCTTAAATTTTTGCGTACCTACATGCTTCAGAAATCTAGCATAGATGTTTTATTCCCGATCGACATTCGATTTCTGGCTCGCTGCACTGTGTAGCACTCA
The DNA here is from genome assembly GCF_019059575.1 of Amphibalanus amphitrite. Classification (NCBI taxonomy): domain Eukaryota; kingdom Metazoa; phylum Arthropoda; class Thecostraca; order Balanomorpha; family Balanidae; genus Amphibalanus; species Amphibalanus amphitrite. Next base: position 63,007 of record NW_024882531.1, on the reverse strand, counting down.
AAGAGCTTCGCAATGCACTTGGTATCAAATATTTAGGCGCCTACAGCAGCACTCTTGATAGCTCTCGCACTCACGGTTAAATTGCACTTTGCACTTCCCTAAGGTAATGATACTATATTTTATGTCGTCCATGCCCGTGGCATAAACCGCTCCTTGCATCATGGGTGTAACTTTGTATGCTTTTGAGGTCCCATGTGGGACCCCAAAGCGAACATTTGGGACCCCAATTGTCATTTTGGGACCCCAATATCGGAGGCCCCCGAGACGCACAAGGTACTTTACAAACGGAGGTCCGATGTTCATATAGAAAGTTCTCTAGAAGGTTCTCTATAAATAGGAGGCCCCTTGGACAAATCGGAGGCCCCCTGGACAAATAGGAGGCCCCCTGAACAAGTAGGAGGCCCCCTGAACAAGTAGGAGGCCCTCCGGAAAACAGGAGGCCCCCTGGAGAAATAGGAGGCTCTCTGGACAAGCAGGAGGCCTCCTGGACAAATAGGAGGCCCTAGACAAATAAGAGGCCCCTAGACAAATAGGAGGTCCCATGGACAAATAGGAGGCCCTATGTACAAATAAGAAGCCCCTTGAACAAACGGGAGGCCCCATGGACAAGTAGGAGGCTCTCTGTACAAATAGCAAGCCCCCTGGAAAAATAGGAAGCCCCCTGGAGAAATAGGAGGCCCTAGACCTAGACAAACAGGAGGCCACTTTCACAAAAGGAGGCCCCCTGGACAATTAGGAGACCCCTGGATAAATAGGAGGCCCCCTGAACAAGAAGGAGGCCCCCTGGATAAAGTGGAGGCCCCCTAAAATAGGAATAGGGGCCCTCTGGATAAATAGGAGGCCGCTTGGAAAATAAGAGGCTACTTTAACTAATAGGAGGCCCCCTGGACAAATAGGAGGCCCCCTGAACAAGTAGGGGCATCTTGAACAAATAGGAGGCCCCATGGACAAGTAGGAGCTAGAAGCCCTCTGTACGAATAGAAGGCCCCTGGACAAATAAAAGGCTCCCTTAATAAAAAGGAGGCGCTTCAAAAAAGGAGGCCCCTGGACAAGTAGGAGACCCCTGCACAAATATGAGACCCCTGGTCGAATAGAAGACCCCTGGATAAATCGGAGGCCCCTGGACAACTAGGAGGCCCCTGAACACGTAGGAGGCCCCATGGATAAAGAGGAAGCCCCCTGGAAAATAGAAGCCCCCTGGATAAATAGGAGACCTTCTGGACAAACAGGAGGCCTCCTGGACAAATAGGAGGCCCCCTAGACGAATAGGAGGCCCCTTGGACAAATAGGAGGCGCCATTAACCAATAGGAGGCCCCCTAGACAAATAGGAGGCCCTCTGTAACAGTAGGGACTGCTCTCTGTACGTACAAATAGAAGACCGGCGCTCGACCTGTAGAAGCTTAGCTGTATGTACAAAAAGGAGGCTCTCTGTGCAAGTAGTCGAAGTAGCAGGCTCTCTGTACTGTGCCTACAAATAAGAGGCCCCCTGGGCAACTTAGATGCTACACAAATCGGAGGTCACGTATAAAAAAGCGGGACTCTATTGGAATACCTGTTTTTAACATGAATAAATTGAAATAATGAATAAATTATTTTCCTGATATTCAAATTATTTAATCCTCGCCCGCACATAGGGGGGGGCAGTGATTGCCACCCCCACCCCCAGGTAGTTTTCTGCTCTGCACTCAACATTTTGATTGCTAGAAGCCGGATGTTTTGTACATATAGCTGCTTCTCTAATTCCTTTCTTAGTGTCCACTGAAAATTTCAAGTTTCTGTGTTTTTTGGTTTCGGAGATGTGACCTTATTCTTCAGGTGATGTCATAACCTAAATGACAAATACCCAATATCTTGCGTTGGCTATGGGTCTTATGAGCTTTTGACACCTTGATTTCGGCCTTTTTTGCCAGTCTTACTTTCCACCTATCATGGAACATGTTGTTCGATGATGTAGAGATGCCAGGGTCAGGGTCAAGGTCAACCTAGGTCATCTAATCATTGGATTCGTCTCTTCCCAAAGAATCTGTTGCTCTTGACCGCGAAGCTTAAAATCTTGTAAGAAAAAATTGTGGTGATGTCGAATAAAATACCTACACAAGCAGCGGGCCAACCCATCATATACCGATGACGCTGCCGTATTAGTGCCAAGCCAGCTAGAACAGCTCTTTGTCACACTATCCGACTAATTTGCTGGCTGTGGTCATTTCACGTCAAGTTAGGTCAAGGTCAATGATATGTGTTTGTATGTCTGTGTATGTCTGTGTATGTACTGATGTGTGCACAGATTGGTTTGTGTGTCCCTGCCTATTACATGAGATCATGAACTGAGTTAAGCTTTTACTTAACATGCAGTCAAAGAAACTTCACGAAAAGTAAATTCAGCTTGCTAAAACGCAACAATTTTAGATGACCTAGGTTGACCTTGACCCTGACCCTGACATCTGTACCTACATCGCAGAACAACATGTTCCCAGTAAACATGCCGACGTCGGCCCGACGTCGGTCCTTAACCTCGGCACGACGTCGGCTGGATGTCGGGTATGCCCGCATGTTCCGACGTCCAGCCGAGGTCCAGCCGACGTCGGGCCGACGTCGGACCGAGATCAATTGCTGAGGTCCAGCCGACGTCGAGCCGACGTCGGGGCGACGTCGGACCGACATCGGCCGCTGTTTTGACCGTTAGAATAATATGAAATGCATGTTTCATGTTTCATAAAGAGCTTCTGTATTCAAAATATCCTCAGGAAACTCAAATCTTCCTCCACGCCGCAATCCCCTGATCCGGACTGGACGGAAAACTTTATCCCATTTGGGATTGTCCGTAAGCCGAGCTCGCCCGCAGCTGGGTGCGGTGAGTGCTTGGAGGCTGCTCGGCCTATCCTTTGGTCAGCAGGGGCCGATTCGAGATGGCGCACTAGGAAGCTAGTAAGACTAGGCGGCCAAGTGACACTTGAATGTAGTGACACTAAGCGGTATTTTACACCAATCGGCTAGTGGCTCAGCGCGAACCGAAATCGCATAGTGACGCTTGAAATCAAGTGTCACTAGGGCCTTAGTGCGCCAACGCGAATCGGTCCCAGGCTCAGCCCCGGCAACTCACCAGGGCCGGGCCCAGTTCATATAGAAAGGCCAGTCGGCAAGTGTCACTTTGCCAAAGTGCCACTTATCAAAGGGACACTTTAGAAAACGTTGGTGCTGCTGGTGCAGGTGTGTAATGGTGGCTATATGAATCCATTTGTGGGGTCGCCCTTTCCAATAAGTGTCACGTAACAGCAATGGGACTCTATATGAACTGGACCCAGGCTGCTCGCCAAGAAGACCAATGTCTCCATCCTATCATCCTTCCGGCTCTGAAATGGTCTTGTCAGACTGAAAGGGGATAACCCAACAAAACAAACTAAATTCGCCATCTGGCTGCGTGGTGTAGTGGTTAGCGCACTTACCTCGCGTTCAAATGTCACGGGGTTCGAATCCCATTGCCGGCTCATGCTTTTGCCGCGTTGTCCCAGTAAACATGCCGACGTCGGCCCCGTCGGTCCAACGACGAACGATCTCGTCAACCTCGGCAGACGACCTCGGCCCGACGTCGGCTGGACTTCGGCTGGACGTCGGTACATGCGGGCGTACCCGACTTCCAGCCGATGTCGGGCCGAGGTTGAACCGACTTCGGGCCGACGTCGGCATGTTTACTGGGTTCAATGAAAGGTGGGAGGTAAGACTGGCAAAAAAAAAAAACGAAATCAGGGTGCCAAAAGCTCACAAGGCCCATAGCCAACGCAAGACATTGGGTATTCGTCATTTAGGGCATGACATGACCTGAAGAACTAGGTCATATCTCCAAACCCAAAAGCCACAGAAACTTGAAATTTCCAATGGACGCTGAGAAAAGATAGAAAAATGGCTATACAAAAAATCAGGTTTCTAGTTTCTTAAATGTTCAGTGTAGAGCAGAAAAAACTAACTTGGGGGGTGGCAACCCAAGTTAGGACCCAGGTGCGGACGAGGGTTAACCCTCACACTTTCTGGGTTCGGTTAGATTCCTTGCGCAACGCTGTGCAGTTAAATTCTTTCTTTATAATAAGGGCATTTTGTTTTATTGTCGAAAGTGAAAAAGCCAGAAATTTTCGTCTATTTCGGACGCCGCGGGGGAAATTTACATACAATGTCACCCTGCTGGCCTGGAACCACCAGTAGGGTCAGGTGACCTAACATTTCTTTATTAATATTAAAAAATTAAATCATGGCATCCGAGCTGTGACGAAAAATAAGTGGCCTAAATCCGATGAGAAAACTGGATTTGAGGGTACCCTGGGTTTGGCTTCTGAGCCTCTGGTCCCCCAGTGAAAATTTCTTAGAGGAGGCCCTGGCGTGGTTCGTAAATTAACGCTTCCACGATTGGAGGCCCCTAGTTGCTTGGAGGCCCCCCACTAAATGGAGGCCCCCTTGGACGTTTGGGACCCCAATGGTAATGTCAAAGTTTCACCCATGCCTTGCATAAGGACAGCCGGTATAAGGCCTCGCTGGACAAATTAACCCTCGCCGGCACAGCCATTTTGCATCCTTCGACGGCACAAGTTGGAACGACCCCCCTCGCGTTTGGCCCCTGATCGAGCTAGAGCTTCGCGGAAAAAACGAGCATGTTGCCCGTCACGAGACAAAGCCGATGATACCCAATTTTAAGGTCCTAGGTCATCGGTTGACCTTCCAGGTCAGGTCAATGACCCAAAAGTCGGGAAAATCGGAACCTGTTAGAAAGTCGTAGTGTGGCTGCTATGGGGTTTTTCGGGGTGCTGATCACGAACATCATGTTAGTTTTGATCACAGATGGTGTGTCCTTAAGCATGTAGACCAGGTCGGGTCAGGTCAGTTCAGGTCAACCAGTAGGTTCGTGAAGGGTGTTCGTAGTACGTGTCAACCGCCTCTGACAGCTTCGTAACATGTTACGAAGGCACCAAAACTACTTCGTAAATGTTCAAATGGCAGCTATATTCGAATTCATCTAAAAAAAACTAGACTAGAAACATGCAACACTCGAAAAAGCGAGCCGAGGTCACCAAAGGTCAGTGACCTGACCTGACCTCCAGGTGACCTTGACATCCAATGCATGGGAGCAACATCAAATCACATGTTTGAACGTTTGAAACCACGAAAAGCTTGCAAACGCGCGGCTAATGCGAGCCGACATACGCCAAATCGCGATTCCGGCCAAACATGGTCTCGGAAAGTCGGTCACAGTCACAGATCAAAGGTCATTTGGGTCGGGTCATGAAATTTTCAGGGTAGGTGTAAAATTGATTAACGCGAGGGTACTGAAAGTTTCGTTGCGATCGGCCGCTTTTTACGTCAATTATTTGCGAAAAAACTCTAGGGGGTTGCATCAACCCACCCCCTCCCCCCAGGCAGCGGGGCGCGGGTTAATGATTAACTACACTCCTAGCGAGGTGGCTGGTTGCATGGGTGAAGCTTTTCCATGGAAGTCGGTGGGGCAAAAAGCCGTCAAACCTACAACGTCCGATTGTCAAGTTAAATGAAATGAACAGAAATGAAATGAACGAACACTGAATCAATTTCCATCAATACAGGTGCAACATTTTGCATTACACAGACATTACAAAGTTTCTCAATGCGAAAAAGCTTGAACTGCAAAGCAACAAAGTCCTACAAATCAGTTAACCCTAGAACGCCTAGGGGGGGGTTGTATCAACCCCCCCCCTGAGGTTTTTTCGAAGTGCACGCTAAACGGCTTGTCGTAGCGGGCTGAAATTTTCAATACCCTCTAAGGCAACCTTTGCGCATCTTTTGCCGAAAAAAAATTGATCGGGTCATGTCAGGTCACGGAGTTATGACGTCATAAGAGGTACAGCCTCCGGCCGACAGTTACCAAACGTGTGCGCCGAATCCCTAGGTTTTCTGCCGGTGATACCCACATTCTTTGATGGATCATGATGAAACTTACCATGCATGTTGGGGCAAGCATTGGCTATCGTGTGGTGCAAGAAAATTGACCGGGTCAGGTCAGGTCACGGAGCTATGACGTCACAAGAGGAACAGCGTCCGGTACTATATTTGAAAAGCTCCCGAACCACTATTTTGCTAATTCTTGTCACCTCAATGGGAATATGCAGCAATATTAGCTTCTATAGGGAGCAAATGGACCTCCCAAATCCAAAAATACAATCAGATTTCAAAAATTTAAATTTTGATTTTTCGAATTTCTGCCGCCGACTGTGACCTTGCCGACTTCCGGCGCTCCCAACGCGCCATTTTTAGAGCTAGGGAAACGAAATACATACCAAACGATAGAAAATTGATCAAGAAACACGATAGTGAAGGTTTCAAGTCGATATCTCCCACCGTTTTGCCGCAATCGCCGCGGAAAGTTGAAAAAGTTTGATTTTTTCGGAAAATTTGACCTTTGACCGGTCATAAGTAGGTCAAATGTTGACCTAGGACCAAAAAATATACCACCAATCGCGAGATCTCGTTGAGAGCAATCCGTTGGTTTTTTCCGCTAAGCTCTACGACCTTCCGTTTCGAAACGCCAGGGGGGGGGGGTCGTAACAACCCCCCCCCCTGGTCGTTCGTGTTATGAGAAATGGCCTGGTCGTGCGAGGGTTAAAGTTGGTGGGGCAAAACGCTTATTGGTGGAGGGGGTGGCCGTCCCACCAATTGTATAGGGAGCTACGCCCCTGGCTGGTTGGCGGCACCCCTTGATTCGTATTTTGATTGGGATATTTTATATGACAGTGACACAAGAGCACAACACACCCAGTCTTCACTTCTTTCTGCAATCGATTGTTTGTCACAAAAATGTTGTGTTACGAATAGGGGAAGTTGGGGGAACGCCGAATACTTTTTTTCTGACGCCCGTAGCACGCAAGCTAGACAACATAAGCTATTCTTGTTGGCGTCATTCGAGAGGCCAGTCTTTTGCCTTTCAAACATACCAGGCGCATTTGATGAATTCGCATACCGTTAAGCGCACAAACTAAAAATATCAAAGAAGTGACTTTTTCGGCGTTGCCCCGGACTGCGGGGAAAGCTGAAAATGGGAGAAATGATCTACGGGGAATGCCGACATTGATGTTTTGCCACTTTATCTCAAACTTTATCCAGAATTTATCAAAGCTGACACGCGTTTTAAGAGCTTGAGGACGCTTGGTGCACACTGGAAGTTATAATTGTGTGATATAATAAGAAAATGCCAGGTAAATAATTCCTTATAGGTAACAGGCCGTTGTGTCGGTTGAAAGTGTAATTTGTGTGACTAAAAATTCGCGTTGCTATTCTACAGCAGTAAAGTCCACGTAGCGTGCTTTAACGTGCGTAATTGCACGTTTTCGGCATTACCCCAGCCAGCCATACTTTCATTTGCAGGCCCATAACTTTTCAACGTGCCGTATAAATTTCAAATAGGCAGCACACTTATGCAAAGACATGCTGAAGATTACTTGACCGAATTAATTGGCCAGACAAACGGTAGCATAATGAGTAAGAAATGCAGCTTCAAAGGCGCATGTAGTACAAGGAACGCGTACCTTGAAAACGCTCTTGGCGCCCTCACAGCCGAAGTATTCCGAATGACGACTCGTAACAAACATGCAATAATTGTAGTCACTTAAGCTTCAGAGCATCACTGACAGGTGGCATCCATGTCTTACGGTTTTCGAAATATCTCGAATTTCGGCTTTGCCCCAACTCCGGCATTGCCCCAACTTCCCCTACTTGTGGGCCGCCTTTTTAGATCAAGCCGTTTCGTGGGCTTCAAAAAACATTTCCCCCATTTTCCGACTACTTTTTTGTCATTTTTTTATCGACTCATCTCGTGGGTTCCTTTCCCCGATACTGCTAAGGCGCTGACAGATCCCCCTCAGTGAAGCCAGCTAAACTGATCAGTATGCACAGCGTACCACGACCGCGGCCATTTGGCTGTCATTAAGGCATAATCCGTGTGTAACCGAACGTCATATTATACAATAATGACCCTTAGAGTAATGCGGACGCCTGTGCGGATGGCGGAATATCAATGAGTGAGCGCCACGGGGTGGTCTCTGAGAAGCCAACTCGGCTCACTGAGTGATCACGACTTTTCGATCAATCTTCGGCAGCGCCGATCAGCGCGGCACAATGGCCTGGCAAAGGTGTTAATTCGCATTAATTCGTATTAGCGCCCCCCGTCCGCGTCAGATCGAGCAGATAAAGATGACGTCTATCACCTATGATGAACGAATTAGTGTTTGATAACATGAAAGCAAACGCTGGCAGCTTAATTCGGTTCGTAATCATGGTCGTTAATGCGGTGTGTTTGATTTCGCCGATCGAGCGAACGGCGGCTTCTGATTGGCTGATTAGTGCGTCGGAAATGCTCAAAGCAAGGCCACTGAACAGATGCGGGGTGAGGGCGATGACGAGCTGCTAGAAATAGAAAAGGAGGGATGTTTTGCCAAATGCCCGCCTGGTTTTTGTTGAGGATGGGTAGTGAGTGAGTGACGTGATACGAAGCTGTCACATTTTCTGTTTTGAAAGCCACATTGGGACGAGCTGATTTGAAAGAACAGCTTACGTGACAGGAACAGCTTTTTCTGCTTTTTCGAAACAGCTCGTGCCCTAGTCCGTTATTATGTTTATTTTATGCTGCAGAACAATTGTGCCGTTCATTTTGCGTAGTGCTTGGAACATTACAAGACAGCCCTGCAGCCAAGGCCTTCATTTTGTTTTGAAAGGTGTAGGTTTGGGATGTTAGACCTAAATCAATCGATATTGAAGTATTTTGACCCTTTTATTGCAGAATTGTCACCGACGTGCTCCATAATTATGGACAACGGAAGGTAGAGGACAAGGTCAACGCAACAAGCTTCTCTTAGCAAGATGGCTCTGTCCTTGTGATTCCTTCTAATCAAAAGTTTCGGGCTAAATTTATATAAATGAAAAATAGAGCTTTTTCCATCTGCAGTTGAGTTGATGTACCTATCCACCACGTTGACGAAAACATTAATCGTCAGAACGATTTAACCACCAATAAAACCAATGGCCGGCGCTCTTGACAAAGCAAATGCTCTGTTACTCGTCCAGGGTAATCGGATACAAACAAATGCAAATAAGTTAATGTGTGCGCTACTTTTTGCAACATAAGAAGCTGAAGAAAAGCGAACAGCTTTTTTAGCCGTCATAGATTCCTTCATGGACAATAGCGACCGATGATATGATGATTGGGCAGCTAAACGCAGTGACCTGTTAGCAAATGATTCGCCATGATAAGCGTATGAAAAAAAAATGCAGATGTGCTGGCCCCATGCTGTTAGATTCCAGGAACTAATTGTTCTGCAATCTTTCTAGGCAGCTCTTTAATCTGCGGCTGAGATTTCATGCAGATTTAGTTGATATATCTAATGATATTTCAACATATATCTCCATAAGACAACTTTGTGATCATAACAGTGTTGCCTAAAATTACATTCACTGGTTACATGTAAATGCTTCCATTTATGCTGCGATAATGGCTAACTTTTATTCCAGAAAATTTCGACGATTACTACTCACATCAGCATCTGAATAATAATCACATAAACACGTCACTCACCTCGTAAACATATTTTTCTTCCTCCCTATCTAACAACTGGCTTGCTTGTACGAGAAGTCTAAAAATACCAGCTGCGCATTTATTTGTAGACATAACTCACGGCTTCCGAGCCGTTGGAATTCACCATCAATCCTATTAGCAAATGGCTCGCGTAATTGCCAAATTGTGTGCATAAGTGGCACGTTTACCGGTGAGCAAAATAAAAACAATGAACAACACTCTGGCAGCCGGCGGCAGGTCGCCCTGTTCGGCTCGCCGGCCGACCCCGGGCGAGATCTACTCGTGCCTGCAGCAGCTTCCTGCTGTAATTACGAGCGCTGGCCTCCCGTGCGGCGGAGCTGGTAATGGCTGGTCATAACCGGCCATTAAGGCCGCCTAAATCACGCATCCACCGGACATCGCTCAGAGCTGGCGGCCGGCAGCGCGCGGTCGCCGCCGTGGAGTCGGGTGGTCGCGATTAAATTAGTCTACACCGCGCGTGGATCATCGGGGTGAGCTCTCGGGCCTCGGCGGCCCGCGTTACACGCAGTGTTGTGGAACTGCGCTCTGTGTAAAAGTTATACCCATCAGTCGCAGACTTTCATTCCCCGATGGTTATCTGCACCGATTCAGGTTAAGCGCCAATCAGCTAGCTTGCGTGCAAAAATCTTCGATGAGTTTGTTGTTGCTAGAATCGGGGCATTTTGATTTTTTCAAAGACACTTGTAAGTGGCTCTTATTGCCAGTGAACAGTCTCGCAAGCGTTACTTGTTCGCCGGGGCCATAGGCTTTGTGATTTAAGTGATAATGAATAAAATATATGTAATGAAAAGAACGGTGTTAAGCTTGCATACATTTCTTTTACAGGCGCGCAATGTGCACACTGCACAACACCAGTGGAGAAAGAGCGCAAGGGACCTGCAACCCTCTCCATAGCGCTCAAAGGTCGTTTTATTATATATAAAAGCGGCTACACAACACGCACTCATTTGTTATTGAAATTCCTTGCTTTTTTTGTTACCTACCAGCACAAAGCAATTAACACGCGCACTGCAGGGGGGGGGGGGGTTGTTTTCAACCCCCCCTGTCGTTTTTCGCAAATTGCGAGAAAACGGCGGCGCGTAGCGCCGCCAAATTTTGCATACCTGTTCTCACAACTTTTGCACACCTTGAGTAAAAATTTTGACCCCAGGTGACCTATGGTCAGGTCACCAGGACAGGTCAAGTGACCCTACCTCGAAACGTAAATTTCGAAGTTTGCAATCCCACCAAGCCCACAGTTGTTGAGATATGATCTTGAAACCCACAGGAAATAGTAAAGTCATCACGAGCTATAACTTGTATATCTCGGAATTTTTATATCGATGACCTAAGGTCAGGTCATTTTTGCGACCGGCCCATTATAAGTCAATGGGAGAAATTTCAACTTACTCTGAATGCCATCCTATGACTTCAATACGCTCAGGATCATAGTATTACAGGTCCTTGTTGGTGATTTCACCGAAACATATCACTTATGACCTTTGGAAGGTGATCTCCAGGTCATCTTAGGTCACCTGAGGTCACCAGCGGTTTTTCTTCAATAACTTGAGATTGAGTAGAGATAGAGACTCCGTTTGACGTTTATCGTGTTTTTCTCGTCAATGCGGATCGAATGATATGCAACATGACCTATTTCGGTCAGGTCATGACCTTGACCTGAGGTCAAATTTTCAACTTGACCTTTCGAGGTCATATTATATATCATTCGATGCGCCTTGACGAGCTAAGAACGATGGCGTTCGAATCGATCCTCTGTCTTGTGTGCAAGACAAGTTATTCAAGAAAAACTACCGCGAAATTCCTGTTGTGAAAATCGTAACATTTTGTCTTCGGTGACCTCTGGTGACCTCGTTTTTGACCTGACCCAAAAATGATCTTAGTATTTCTTGTCGATCTCATCTTAACCTATCCAACGCCGTTTACCGCTTGTCGCTACGTTGCGCCGTTTTCGAGATCTCAGGGGGGGGGGGTTTCAACCCCCCCCCCCTGCAGTTCGTGTTCGGCTCAGACCCGCTGCAGTGCGCGTGTTAAGCCTTCTGTCGGAAACATTACGTATGTGTATAGCCAGCGCGGCAGTGGTTACGTTTCTTGAGGTTCCTTCGGCAACCGTGAAAACTGAGAAGTAACCAGCGGTTTTCTATTTTTGGAAGTTCTATTCCTTCCATAAGAACCCGAGCATTCATTAATTTGACACTGATGCGTCAAGGTAGACGGTAAAAACTCGTGCACGGTACATCTAGCCATGCCTGCCAAAGCAGGGATGTCGAAGTTGTTGCGCTCACAATACAAAATCTGAGACGATCGCGCTGAAAGTTCTCTTACCGCTTTGACATTCAGCCTCGCCATGCTCTTACGATTGGGTTGCTACTGCAACAGCGAAGCGCAGTTACTAAACTAAAAATTTAGAGTTGCAGGGTATGCACGGATTATGTAGGTATGCAACCAATTCATACTTTATCGCATCTTCCATTTTCTTGTTTCCATCTGACCATAGACCTCTGTATACGGTATACCTGAGGTATACCTACAGAGGTCTATGATCTGACCATGCTCGCTTCTCTTCTCACTGTGTGTCATGATTGATGACCACACATCCCCAGCAACAGCAATCTCTCCACCACGTAACCGCCTCTACATATACCACACACCTTCCTATAGTCATCCATGACATCGTCATTATTCACTGTCTGAAGCGCGCATTAAAACCTCCTGGCCCACCGGGCGCCGGTGTCTGTGTTGCCCAGCCCTCTCCGGCGCCTACCTGGGTGTTCTTGCGGGTAAATATAAATAAATACATCACTCGCGGTCGGATCGCGGTGTGGGGTGAGCGGTAAATTTACCGGTAGAGAGGTGGGGTGTGTGATTATGGTGTGAGAACGTACAGGAGCGGAGTGAGAGGGAGGAGTGGAGTGTGAGATGGACGGTAGTCGAGTGAGTAAAAAGAGTGGAGTGTGAGAACGGACGGGAGCCGAGTGTCAGGAGGAGGAGTGGACATGAGCTGACGTGAAATCAGAGTACGCAGGCTGCTGCAGAGAGTGAGAAAGATGGCGTTTCCGGTCAGGTGTGTCTTCCTTATCCCGCGCCCTGCTGGGGGGGGGTGTTTGAACACCCCCCCCTTGTGGTTTTTCGCGAATATCTCAAAAACGGCGGCGCGGAGCGCCGCCGTTTTTGGTACACCTTATCATACATTAATTCTACACATGTTGTGAAAATTTCAGACCAAGGTCATTCAAGGTCAGGTCACCAGGTCACTTGAAGTGACCTCACCTCATAAAAAGTTTCAATGTCTGTCATAGCTACACCGAGTGACCGATCGCTTTGAAACTTTAGCGATTGCTAAGAGCAATAGCATGTACAAAATGTATATCTCAGAATTTTTATATCGATGACCTAAGGTCAGGTCAATTTTGCGACCTCCCCATTATAAGTCAATGGGAGAAAATTGAAATGCGCCTCTTTTGGATGAAAGACATTATAAACACTCCCAAACACCGAATTACAAGTGGTTTAAACACACTGAACTTGAAAATGGTGTCCGTGACCCTTGTTTATGCCCTGAGGTCATCTTAGGTCACGAATGGTATCTAACAGTTTTTCGCAAATAACTTTTGATAGAGGCATGCTAGAGCGATGAAAACGCCTTAGATGTGTTCAGCTCGACGATACGGATCGACTGATATGCAACATGACCCTTTCCGGTCAGGTCATGACCTTGACCTGAGGTCAAATTTTCAAGATGACCTTTCAAGGTCAAGTCATAGTTCATTCGATGCGTCTTGACGAGAGGAACACGATGCCGGTAAAAGTAAGCTCGTACAAGGCTTGGGTCAAAAGTTATTGCAGAAAAACTGTTTTCAAAAAAATCGGCTATTTTTGCAGTTTTTGCCCCCTGCAGGCAAAACCGTTGACGTTAGGTCAAATCTGAGAGAACTACTCAGAAAGGGCGTTAATAGGGCTATCGAATGCGCTTTTCCGCGGCGCTGTAGCTCTATTGGTTCCCGAGTTATGCGTTGGCTTCTTGGAAAATTTCGACATTCGACCTGGAAATCGGCGAAATTTTGCCTTCAATGACCTCTGGTGACCTGACCTTTGACCTGACCAAAAAATTGACCGAAGTGATTTCGTCATTATTTTTTACGCTCTTTCGAACGCCGCCTTCCGCGTATCGCTACGTGGCCCAGGAGCCGAGTTACAAGGGGGGGGGGGTGTTCAAACACACCCCCCCCAGCAGGGCGTGGAAATCCAGGACCCCCAGCAGGGCGCGGGTTATGAGGATAATGTTGTGGTAAGTAGTGACAAAATCTACATATTGTGTGGTTTGATAACACGGAATATCTTCCTGATTAGGTATATTTTCAGTCCTGAAGGGCTGGAGTTACGTACGTAGAGACAGTGGCTGAAGGACTTAAACTATTTGAAATGCTTTTTTGCTAGATTATCTATTCAGAAGTAATCAAACAGCTCTGGTCGCGTTTCTTTCTGGTTCTTTCCATTCTGGCAATTTCTGGCAAAGCTTCGCAGCAAGCTCTCGTTACGAGCTGACAAAATGTATCTAAATACCTTTGCGGTACAAAACGCATAAGCAGACTTGTAAACAATTCAAAAAATTCAATCAATTCAATCACGACTCACTTGATGAAATGACCGATTCAATCATAACTCAATCAAACAGTCTGATTTTCCAAGCGATTCAATCACGACTCATGGACCTTGTGATTCAACTCAATCACGACTCATCCCATTATCAGTGATTCAGGGAATGACTCAACTCATGATTTAACTCAACGCGATTCAATCAAGATGTTATATAAAATATATACATATGTGATATCAATTTAAGACATTTTTGGAAACTGATACCAACCAAATACACTAGGAAAATAACAAAAAACATAGAAAAGTACTAAATCTATGCTTGCTCACAAATGTCCTGATGAAACAGGGTATTGAAAATATAAAGATTAACATGGTAGGTATCTAAAACATGTGTGTTGCGCCTGCTTACTGCTACTGTTAACTTGATTACTATACTGATTTTAGGGCACTGGAAAGAAACTTTACATTCATTTTTTATCTTCATGCATTGACATTTATGTATATTGTGTTTACAGTTTGATTAAAAACTTAAAACAAAATTTTTATGTTTTTTCAATACTGATAGCTGTGCGCATTTATCATACTGACAAAATACCTAAAAATTTTGCAGTGCATTGTGTGTGACTATGATGCAAATGCCACATATATTTCTACATAATATAGTACCTACTAAATATGGTCATAACTTCAATTCCCAGCACACGTTGATTGAATCATTTTATTAATTCAATCAACTTGAATCGATGAGTTGCCGATTCAATCACTAGCAGTTGCCATGTGTGACCGATTCAATCAGGATTCATATGGTGACAAGAGGTGATTCAACCGACTCAATCACAGTGAGTCGGCATTTTCAAGCGATTCATGAGAATCGATTCAATCAGAATTGAATCGCTTACAAGTCTGCGCATAAGTAACAACATTCAACGAGGGCAATTTCTGGTGCAACTACTACTAACTAATGTAGCACCACGTGTTGTGAAGCACCTTACGTCTCCCTCACAAGTTACATTCCACCCAACAAAGCAGAGCGCCTGTCAGAGTGGCGCGCAGCTCATCCTTACCACCGCCCCACAACTAAGCCGCTCTTCAGTAATCACCCACGGACAATCAGCTGGCAGTTGTGGGGCGTCACTGCGGCATTCCTGCCGGCAGCGCGCGAGCAGCCGACAAATTGCACGTGCCACCACCGGGCGCCACCTAGAGCCGAAATAATGACACTTGCAGACGAGAGCGGCCACTGTCCGAGGCCCAATGGCCCCTTGACACGCCATAGGAAGCCTGGTTTGACGGGGATTAGGGGGGGGGGGGTAAAGCGTGGGGAGGGAGATGGGAGGGAGATGAGCTTGGGAAAATGACTGGAAATGTGCGTCCAATGTCTCGGTAAAAGCTATCATTTTAGATACCGAATAAAATTCGTAATTGAGTCGTGATGATCTCTAAAAAAAGACGTTTGATTAAGTGCCTAAGCCATTCATCAAGTAAAATCATACACGCATTTAATTGCTGTAGAAATCGATACGGCTGGTTGCGTTTAATTATCTACAGCACTAGCTAGGTGGTTTAAGATTTGTCTTCACCCCATTACCGAGATATATCGAAGATGTCACGAAACCATCACGAAATGAACACAAGAGGCCGAGCTACTAAAAACGACTAATGACTATCATGCCGCCTAATGCCCCTAATCGAACCGCCCAATGGAGATTGATGCCTGGATTCGCCGATATCCCCTGTCAGCAGGGCCTTGTGTGATCCATCAAACCTGCAGAGTCGGAGCTTCCGTAATGACTCGGCCCCACCCGAGCAGAGTTGACCACGGAGTAGATCGTTTCGGTCCACTGCGCCTCCCCCCCCCCCTACCGCTCCAGCGGTCAGGGGTCAAAGATCACGACAAACGATGTGACGCCCGAGGTGTTGATTGCACCGCTCCCCGTGAATGACGGGGTGGTTTGCAAGGGTCCATGACACGGGTTTGTGCTGGAATGTTCCGTGAAGGAGCGGAGATGAGGGTCGGCTTTTCATTGAGCTGCAGAGCAAGGTATATAACATCGAGGGTCAGATTTTCATTCAGGTGCAGAGGGAGCGCAATATCAATGGATGAGGCGTGGAAACTAGAAGCTACCTGGTAGAATGAAACAAGCTTCGCTACACGAGGCGTGAATTCACACTCATGAGACTGGCTGATGGGGGTGGGATTGTTAGACCTCCCACGCAGGTCGAGGGCATTGAAATGGGTTACTGGAGCAAGCTAAGCAAGAAGCAAGGTATAGTTATCAGCTAGTATAAGCGTTGATTTTAGTGTTTTGTTGAGGTGGCGTATCACGTATAGACCAAGATTTGAAAAGATGAACTTTGATGGCAAACCGATGGTCACAGATTATTACGAGGCAAGGTGAAAAGTGCCATCTTTGTGAAACACCATTGCTTTATTTCTCACTAGAGGGATCACGCTCATGATCCTGCTGATTTATCGTCTAACTGCATTAATCAAATTTTGACCCAGCTAACTAACTCGTTCAGTTATCATTTCCAATTGCTGATCTTATGCATTTGTTAGGATCACGCTTGCCATTTTTGAGCTCAAAGCCCTCGCTTGACACACAACACTTCAAAAAGATCTTGGTCTGCGTTAAAAAGCCCAATTACAGTTGTCATGAGGTCGCCATGCATTTCATAAACGCTTAGGCTATTCTCCCCAAGTGGTATTCCTAAAAGAGTCCCTAACCACCTCTGTTTGCCTCTACAACTAATCACTTGGTCTCTCAGTTCCCTTTCACCCTCACCGAAGACAGCTGTGGACTATTATTGAGATTGCTGTTCTCAGCCGACTCTTATCTCTGCTTCATCTATGTTGCCATGGAGATTTGATGACCTACACTACGGGTAGACGGCTTTACGGGGGTTATGAGTGAAATGGATGGCCCACAGCATACGTAGTTAATTGCAAGCGGTAATATATATGTATTCAGAGGACTTCATTATGGCTGTTGTTGTCATGTGGGTAATGTGAACAACTCAAAAACAATATTTTTATGGCACCAGCTTCTATGAATTTAAGTGAACTGTTCAGTACATTAACGCATGTTACGATGTCTAGCTTTCACTTTTACTTCTTTAATTGTCATTTGTCAGCCAACAATAGCAATGTGCTTCGAAATAGGGCCTGTTCCAGCGCCTCCAGAAACCTCCAGAAACCTCCAGAAAGCTCTAGAATCCTCCAGAGAGCGTTCCAGCGCCTCCAGAAAGCTCCAGAAAGCTCTCGCCAAAGCTCCAGAAACCTCCAGTAGCCTCCAGAGAGTTGGGAGGTCCAAATTTCTCTGGAGGCTCTGGTCTACAATTATGGCGCACATGTGACAATCACGAATGTAAATAAAGAACTTTTGACTGATAATTTTACCACTTGAATGTAAAGAAAATTACATTGCTATAATTTTGTTAATCTTTTTTACTAAAATTGAAAACAAATTTTGCGTTTCAAGAGAGAACAATCGTCATTCTTTTGGTATCTATGACGCCAATCTCCAGAAATCTCCAGAGTGCGTTCCAGCGCCTCCAGTGAAACCTCTGGTAGAGTCTCCGGTCAAGAATTTCTACTGGAGGCGCTGGAACAGGCCCATAATCAGCAGAGTTACACACTGCCTCTGTTTCCAAGTATGTAACCGTTCATCCGTCATAGCATGCTCAAACTATGCACAAGACCTCACATTGGGAACGGGCGCGAAAGGCGCAGTTCTGAAGAAATGGATTAAATTTTCGGATTGTGTTCAGCAATAAAACACGCTGCAGCTCACTTTTCACAGATGGCTCTAATATCCCACATCTCTTGATATCGTAGAGAACATAACTGATTTATCTGCTTCTTGACGGCAACGTTTCTATTCTTAGGAAATAACGTTTGTATTCTTCGTCTTAGGAAAGCAATGAAAATGAGAAAACGATTGAGTTTTATTCACGATCGATGGCAACACAAGTCAAATTCCTAAAACCAATGATTTTAGGAATTTGACTTGTGTTGCCATCGATCGTGAATAAAACTCAATCATGTCTGATTATTTACAAACGCATAGAGAAAACGATTGTTTAATAGCACTGTTCATGAATTTGTTCGAAGTTGCTTGTTACTTATAAATTGAAATTGAAAATGAATTAACAGATCTAACAATAAGCAGATCTCAGGCTATTGAAAAAGGTTTGGTAGCTATTCTTCCCCACTGCACATTTTATTGTGCATGTTATTGTTATCTATTACATAATGCTGGCGTGCGCTTCGTTTTATTTACTGTTGAAATGTTTCGAACGGTGAATAGATACAACGACTGAAACAGGCAATCCACAGGAAAGGAACCAATTGTCAATGGCTATATATCCGAAAGGAACCATGGTCAATGGTTACACATCCAAAGAGCTTTGAGTTGAGTCAATAACTTGTGTGAATAACTCTAATAACCAACTATAAAACAGGCTTAACGGCGAAGTGTCATCTTGAATCTCCAATCTTGATATTCGTCTTACGGGTCGCCCGAAGCGTCATTCAAATTTTGATGGCACGTGTTTCCTAAAGAAAATGGCTACCAGCCCAATTTTAGGTAGGTACCTAACCTGTTGTTAGGTCAGGCCAGCTCAGTGGTGCAGTGGTGCCCCAGTGCACCAGTGCACCAGTTCAGAGTGCACAGTGCAGCCGTCAGCTGATCACCGAATACCGCCACAGGGCGACAGGTGGAACCAGCTGAGGTGCAGTGGGCGGAGCCTGCCGGCGCTCTCCGCCAATCAGCGCGGAGAGGTCGCGTGCTGGCCCGACTCCCTTCTCCTCTTCAGTCAGGCGCGCGCCGCCGAGGGACAAACGTCGGGCTCACGCGCGTGCGTACTTCTTCATTTATTTTGGGTCCTCATTTTTTACGACGATGACCAACCTCATACAGAATACGCTGCACACGGGTCTACTGCTCGGGGACAGTTTGTGTTATGAACAGCTACTGGAAGAGACCAGCATGAGTAGAGTTCTCCTCAACCACTACAAGGCGTCGGCAGAGCTGGACAGAGAAGACGAAGAAGGAAGAATCTGTGGCGAAATGGCGGTGGAAGAGGAGCTGGAACAGTTCGGATTCGGAAGGCCGGCTACCAGACAGTTCAGGGCAGGTGCGTAATGCATAGCGGCTTTGATATGTGGTGTGATTTTAGCATTTGTTATCGTGCTTTTCATACATATTTGGTAATGTGTTTGCAAAAGAAAGCAGCTATTCTACTGTTTGCGTCTCTCTTGTCATTGAAAGGGATCTTATATTTTAGAGCCACAAATAAATGCTTAGAAACTTTGAAGCTTCCCTTGCACACGTTTTGTTTTGATTTTCAATTGAATTTATTTTAAGTTTATTTATATCTGCGGCTAAGTTAAATTATATATAATCACAAGGATATATAGCAATGATATGCTGTGTGCATTCGTAATAATCCTTATATCTAAACAATTAGCGTCTTATTTTGCTTAGAATATCTACGATATTTGGCATTCTTATTTCATATACGAAGTCAAAAAGTATTTTTTAACGTACATAGACTGGCCACCTGCCATTAGGGATGCAGTTGTTTTACAGGTATTTAGCAGTGAGTGCTGTTATCAACGCAAAAAAGACGTTGTAACTTACTGGCCTGCATCAAAAGTATTAGATAAAATTGCTTAGAAACCATTTTTTTTCGTGAACGTCGTTCATGATTTGCTCCCTTTCTCCGACAGGTGATCATCTCGCCGGTACCGGCGGCGGCGGGGGACGGTTCACGGAGCTGGACCCCGCCCGCAGTCCTCTCCACCACTCTGCCTCCTCCCCGTCCTCTTCCTCCGAGTGTTACACCTCCCCCGAGCTCCCCGACCGGTCTCCGTCCGGCTCCGTCTCCACTGAGTCCCTCTGCAGTCCTCAACTGAGAACCTCTTCACCAGCCGCCTCGCCCGCTGCCACGGCGTCAGCTAAAACCGAGCCATCTGAGAACACAACCTCGACGAAATCTCAATCCTCTAGCACGTCTCTGGTGAAGCTGAACCCCTCAAAGAGTCGCTCTGTGTCCTCTTCACGGGCGGCAGAGCGGTGGAGAAGGCGGAGAGAGAGCGCCAACTACCGCGAGAGGCGGCGCATGCAGCGGTTGAACGAGGCGTTTGATCTGCTGAGGGAGCACCTTCCTTCGGGATCTGACTGCCCCCTGTCCAAACATGAGACTCTCC
This sequence comes from Amphibalanus amphitrite, assembly GCF_019059575.1. Taxonomy (NCBI): domain Eukaryota; kingdom Metazoa; phylum Arthropoda; class Thecostraca; order Balanomorpha; family Balanidae; genus Amphibalanus; species Amphibalanus amphitrite. The sequence continues at coordinate 42,595 of NW_024882531.1, read as the reverse complement.
AGATGGCGATCACCTATATACTCGCTCTCCAAGAACAGTTGGAGCCGGAAGAGTGAAGATGCTGAAGAGATAGAGGGAGAAGTTGCTGGATTTGAAGGAACTCAGTCTAGTCAGGGTGAGGTTGGAATCGATCTCCCCACCGGGTGAAGGCGTTGTGTGCCATGAATGTAGCGTGTGCCATGCATGAGTGCCATTGTGGGTGATATGTTTGAGTGTCATGTGTGAGTGCCATGCGAGTGTCACTGAGGGACCATGGGTGACATGTAGCTCATCTGAGGTGTAAGAGTTCCGCGGTGTGCCAAGAGCTAAGTGGAAGCTCTACTTCCATTGATGGATGCCGATAGTTTCACATGACACACATCAATGTTGAATGACAGACATGGCTTCTCCATTCTGTGTTAGTGTCATTGCCATGGGCCTCCTCCAAGGGACACAACGCCTATGTGTAGTAAGTCATGTGAACATGACTTTTATGGTTACCTGTCAAGGAGCTCAATGCCGGGGCTTGACTCACTGTGTGCGCTGAGTGACTGCCATGATTTCAGTCGTGTTTTGCATCGTCCCATAGTTTCATTGCTGATTTCAGGGGCTACTAAAACGCTTTTTGGAAGAAACGATCAGTATTTGTATTGCCAGTATTGGCATTTGTGCCTTCCTGATAGTGACTGTACCTTTTTATAGTGTTTTACGTGACGTAGTAAGTGCTTTTAAGTTTTAACGGTTAACTAGTGGTAGAAATTTGCCATGTGATCCCTGTCTTGGGATTTGCCAGGGATAGAAATTTGCATAAAATGTGCGATTCTGGTATTATACGAGAGCGGGTTCTACGGGGATTGTGTTGATAGATCTGCTGTAGCGTGCTGTGGATGTGCCCTAGATCGAAATGTTTATATGGGCTGTGAAAAATAGTGCAACCAAGTTTTTACTTGTCGTTTTGCTTCTGAGATTTGAGGGGGGAGAAGTACCATGAAAGTCAACTTCACGTCGATCCAGAAATAATCCTTCGATGCTGTATGTTGTTCTAGGTGGATTTTTATTAGTTTTCAACCATTTAAAACGAACTTGCAGCTATTCACTTTGCATCCTTACTTCGTAGTGTTGCTTTCAAATGAAAGATGTATTGTTCTATCTCTTTGCTAACCCTTATTGTAATTTTATTGAATAACCCTTCAGAAAACATCCTCTTCAAAAGCATAAACGCAAAAATACATTTATCCAAAACTCCTCGACATTTCTCCGCTCCTACCACTCTGCACCTACTATACCAATTGCCGTCCCCCCGCCGCCTGACCGACCACTGATAGTATCCCATCTATCACCACTCCGTGTTTATAAACACCAACACCTCTGTACGTGCGCTGCCGGCACGCTCACGCCTTCCCCGTCACGCAACCGCCAGTTCCGTTCCAAGCTAGTGAGTGGCTACCACCGCCGCCTCACTCCAGTCGCCAATTATTCCCGGCAATCACCCGGATAATAACATCAAACTGATGTTAATTGTATTTGTTATTTATGGACGGCCGCGTGCAAGTGCAGAGCCCACCCAGAGAGCGGAGCGTCAATTAGCGAGTGGGCATAGCCACATTGGACCCGGTTAATTAGGGGAGGAATCTGGCGGAGACGGGGCGGGGTAGCCGCGACAAACTAGGCACGAGCTTCTGGGCAGAGAGAAACGTGGCGGCGATGCGCTCGGGTGTTTTTGGGGAGTTTGAATGTTGAGGGCAAGGTCGGGAGTTTCGAAGGTTAGAGGTGTGATTGGGGTCTAACGCCGGAATGTAATTAGGTGAGATGGTATGAAACGTTGGAAGTTGTTTTTGTTTTAGCGAAGAAATGACTTAGGCTCAGGAGCGCTTTGAGGGAAGAGAAGTCTTACTTTCGACGATAGGCAATAAGGGTGTAACGAAGAAAGGATGATCTACAGCGATGAGTTTGTGTATAGTGATGGAGGGCTGATGAGTGGGAAACTGGGAAGCCGCTAATTGCTCTCCCCCCCCCAAAAAAAAACACGTGTCAGCCCGTCTAGAAACGAGCATCAGCCCCACTAGGGTCTGACTCATATAACGTCAATTGACATGAGCCGCAGCCTAAGAAGTGTGATTCTTGGATTGCTTTGAGTTTAAAAAGTTCGCATTTTGAACTTATTTTCATATGGTAATTCATAAACTCAACATTTAACAAACATATTCTTTCGCCAGCTTCACCATACACAACTAACTGATTCTCACTGCTGTATGCTTCCCTCGGAACTGCTTAGAAACCGCTGAACCACACTGGAACCCCGCGCCGCGCTCGTTTCTATCCGTCTGACTGATAAGCTGCTGCACCTCAACATCTCACAGTAGGTGGTGGTCCTTATTTACTGCTGACTCGGAGATTTTCTGATAATCCGCCAGCTATTTGATTGTGGTTTCTGTTTGCACCAACGCCTGGTCCACGTGTCTGTTATTTGCGCATGCGCTGTAACTAATCACCAGTGTAAGCCATACAGCACCAGCTCATTCTTTCTCACTGTCTTCCTCCCACTTTATCACACAAACAAGTGGATATCCACAGAGACATCGAACATTGCGCAAATTAAACCGAGAGAAATTGAAAAAAAAACTGGGGCTACACATCAAATACCTGTCTCTCCAGCCTCCATAGCCCCTCCCCCCCCCCCCGTAGGTCTACGTGGCACGGGCCGACGCTCAGCCAGTGCTGCGCTCCCAGCGAGGTCAGAGAGCAATTAGCAATGGCCACCGTATGGTGCCCTGAAGGAGTCTGGCAGACGAGAGGCCCCGCCGACACCGCCGTCACCGCCAATTCCATGCAATACCGCCGCCGTCACTAAGGCTGGCTAGGGGTATATGGTGTTAGTGCTTTTAAAGGTGATGATGGTGATGGTGATGGTGGTGGTGTTGGTGGTGTTGGTGGTGGTGTTGGTGATGGCGATGGAGAAGAAAAGGACATTCGACTGAATTAATCAGCGGATGACGGCTAGATAGTTGTCATGCTGGTTGTCATGCCTGGCACTCAAATATTTCTAAGATTTTTTTTTATTTTGAACTCTTATAAAAGGTGTGTATAATTTTGTCCTTTCATAGTATATCCTCAAGAATGCATTTCATTTGAACCTATACCATTGTTACGATTTCACTGTTGACTGTTTTTATTTTCGATTTGCTACTTACATACATAATCGCTGCCATTTCCTTCACGATTCTTCTCACTACTCTTTGCCCTGGACAGTCGTCACATCGTCGCCTCTAATGAGACCAGACATCGACGACATCCCACATATCGTCATCGCCGGCCCGAGCCCCGAATTACCCGGCCGTCCCTTCCTGCCCCCCCCCCCCCCCGGCGGTAACCCCAGGTGTCACCTGCGCGTGACCTTCGACCTCGCCGACTTTGAAGTGCGCCCGCCGCCCCAAAGGGTTGCGCCGTCGACTGAAATGACAGGTAACACCGCCCTGATGTGGTCTGGACGGCGGTGGGTCTGGTCAGGTGATATATAGAGCTGACGATACTGTCCTCCACGCCTCGGAGGGGAAAGGTTTGGTGACTCACAGAAGTGACAGTCGTCTGGAAGATCTGAGAAGAACAGAGAGGAAGGGTTGTGTGATGTGTTTCCGATCGTCCAGACCTAGCGAATAAAGAAGGGAGCAAGGTGAGGGGGCTGATAGTTATAGTATGTGGAAGCTGCGGGAAGCATCATTTGTCTGTGATGTAGTTAGAGATAGATCTATCTCTAGCAGGTTAGCAGTTACATTTGCCAGAGTCATCTATGACTCTGGCAAGAGGCTTACATGTAAGAACTACTAGAATTATTTCAATGAAATCACTAGGCGTACGAAGTCTGTAGCCTAATCTTTAGTGTAGACTTTAGCGTAGAATATGTATAGTTCGCACGAGACAAATGTAGGTGAACGGAATGAAACAACTAACTTGGAATCGCTCGGGTAAGCAGTAAAAAGCGTCCATAGGTGCATTCAAATCCAGACGGTTCTTCCGTCCTCTTCCACGCTGTAAATATATTTCTAAAAAGTGTATCTGCAAACTGCACTCGACACATCTTCTGTGCAGCTTCCACGGCTACTCCGTTTTCAATTCTGAGCCACCGTTCTCTAAATCCAGTGATACACGTCTGGCAGTGGCCCACAATTTGGCCTGGATTACCGACTGGACAATTATGGCTGCCACAGTTGCAGACCCGACCTTGGTAGCGCACGTGCGGTTAGAAAGGGTCTTTTGTGCAGAGAGTAATTGGAAAGGATTGCAGCGCTACTTAGACTAAAACGGAGAGGCAAATTATGCTACATGGCATGCTGAATGTTTTACATCAACATTTTTAATATGCAATATTATTTTATGCTGCTAAGCGTTTGACTACAGAAAAGCATCGAACAGTGCAGATCTAATGACGCATTTCCGAGTGTTCTGCATTCCTACTTCGAGTTGTTTTCAATTATAATTCAATATTTCGCAAAAACCTATGCAGACAATGTTTACAAGTTACATGAACATTCTTGTTTTCGTGTTGAAACACCGGGTAATGTTTCCATTACAATACATTGTTTTTGATTGCGTGTGTGTATCTGCATTTCATTGCACTCGTTACGGCAGGTGAAAACAGAAACATAAAACACGGAGAACTCTAACTAGCTCCGATTCCAATGAAACTTGATAGCAGGATTTATAAAGACAAATTTTTCTTCGATCTGAATGTAAATGCTGCTGCATATTTTTCTTCCCATAAATGCTGTCTTTCGTTTTAGTGAAAAGCAAAGAAATGTCTTTTATTGTGCTTTTCCCCTCCTACACACCTGAGATCAGAGATGATTCCGTGGTACCCGCCGTAGCGCTAATTGTTCGGACCGGGTGATTTGGTTCTTCGAACATTTATCATTTTTCAATGTAAACAATTGGCTATTTTGTCTATAACAATATAACACTTACTGGATAAGCTGAATATGGCATCTGCTTCTCCATGACATCGTATTGCCGATGTCTCTTCGAGAACAAATTGAAGAAAAGAGGAAAAAAGCTGAAGAGAGATCAGAGATCCTAAGTAGCGACATTCATCACTAATTTTGACACGCTGTCCCATGTAGCTACTGGGCCCAATCTTATAAAATGCCGTACTATTCTATTTACGGCATTTGGTAACATTCACAGTGAGACCAGTGCTGAAAAAGGTTTATCGGAGTCAACGAAATGATTCTTTAGACCGTCAAATTACGATGGACTGATATGCGTGAAAACCATTTTGCATTTGATAGTCGTTTACGGCATGGCTGAATTCGGCCAGTGCTGCCATATCCATTCCACGGCGTTTATAAGATTGAGCCCTGGTGCAGATTCTGTAATAAAATATTGGTATCAATTCGTAGGTAAGAGCACGCGCATGAGAAAGCCAGTGAACCTAGTGAAAGTAAGTCAAATTGCACATTCAAAACTTATCTTATACTCGTTTTATGTTAACTCCTTGAAAGGCATAAGCACACTTGGCGCCAATAACGTCTTATATTTCTGTCAGTTAGACCCTTTCTTATTGTTTGATTCCGACAGTCCTAGTATCATATCTTTGCCATATCTTTGTCAATTATTTACCTTAAATGTTTTCCCAAAGCCTGTTTCATGCCAATAATCCTCAGCTCTAATAAGTCTGTCCTAGAGCTCTGCGGTTTTTCTGCACCCTTAACCCTCGCCCTGGCAGGGCATTTTTCATAACACGGCCTGGCAGGGGGGGGGGGGTCGATGCGACCCCCCCCCCTCGCGATTGGCTCCTATGGCACCTAGAAACACCAAATTTGGTAGGTAGGTGGGCCCTCTGGAGTTCTCGCCCCTGTGCAAATTTGGTTGCTCTAGGTCAATATTTAGGGGGGTTTTGGGGGGTATAAATGTAAAAATTTCGCTAAAAACAGGTCAAAAGTTTTTCGCTTATAACTTTTGATCTAATTAAGATAGAGAAAAATGAAAAGCACCAGTGAACTCAGCACGTCAAGGCGCGTCGAATGATATACTTTTTAGCTTGCTTAAGTGTACTTAAAGTTTTTCTTAAATTTTAAGTAAACTTAAATTTATAAATTAAGTTTAAGTTAACCAAATTGCATCATATCGCATATCATTCGATTCGGCTGATCACCAGGAACACAACGGTACCATTTTTTAAGCTCTAGCGTCATTATGTGCCAAGTTATTGGCAAAAACGTCATTTGACCTCAGTTGACCTCATTTGACCTGACCCATGGATAAGTACACCAAACAAAGCAGCACCTAGTGACCTGCTGTTATGTACCGTGGTTTCAAAGCACAAAAGTGATAGAACGAAGCGGATATCTCCAGTATTTTCCGAATTTAGTATTTTCCCATAGGCTTAACATAACGACGTAATGACCTCTAACTGACCTCAGGTCAGTGACCTCAAAAAAGCCGGACTATATATTATACAACTCGGTGAACTTAGCACATCCTGAAAGTTTGAAGGAAATCAGTCGAAAACTGTGAGTTATACAGGTGCAGAAAGAAAATTGAAATTTGACCATGACCTTGTACCGGTTTTTCTGACCTGGTGACCTGACCCAAGGTCACCCGGACCTGAAATTTTCAGGTCATATGTAAAAAGGTTGCCCCATAGGCTGTGCCAAATTTGGCGGCGCTGCGCGCCGCCGTTTTTACGCTATCTTCGAAAAACCTTAGGGGGGGTCGCATCGACCCCCCCCCCTGCCAGGGCGAGGGTTAAAACACAGACATAATCAGCAGCTATATCAACATCTAGATAGCAGCCAGAAATCAAATAAATAATAACTATTATCATTTTTGATAAATTGATCAGATGTGACCATTTTTAATTATGAGATTGCAGAGTGTAATTCGTGATGTTCTCTTCTTCTACACAACAAGCATGTGGTGTAACTTTGCAATTCGTTGACTTGATGAATGCCGGTAGGATGCACTATGAATATGTAATTCATGCTGTCGCTTATGAGCATTTCTTATCAAGCATCGTTCTTGTTGAACCTTCAACATGCCGCGGTACCATGCTGACATTTTGACTAAGTGAAACCTCCCAAATACAGCACAAATACCTACCATAATTTGACACGTGGGTTAATTATCCCTTGATGTCCTATCTCGACCACATAAAGTTATCTTCAATTTGGCGGCAATGTCCGCAAACACACCTCGCGCGCAAATACCGCTGATGGGTCGCGCGATTTGGCCGGTGCGAGTTTGAAATTCGCTTATCTGCTCCTGGCAAGTGACTTCCTGCTGCGCTTGCCTGCGCGCGCCCGCAGCGGCACGGAAGGAGATGAGAATGTGATAACGAGCGGGGAATCGTATTTGCTCGTGTATCTGCCGACCTAAATATGAATTGACGCGCGTGTGATGTCTAAATTAGCGCCACAGTTTCGGAACGTAGCAAAATCTGCATAGATTAGAATCGGAGCTATGATGAAAGATGAAGGAGTTTTCCCTCAATGAATTGAGGTACCGGAGTAGCAGAGGTGAGCAATGCCCGTATGCTTTGAAAACTTCTGTAGAATGCGTCAAAACTTAATGAAACACGTCATGAAATATGTTAAAGTTTACGTAAAATAGTTTGTAGTTCACAGCAGACTAATTATAAATCACAATACCGATACCGTGCGGACTTATTTTCGACTTCACTGTATATTCCTTTTCATATTTTGGACAAGCATTTCTATAGTATTTGTGTGAAAGAAAACATTGAACAATTCAAACTGCAATTATCTACTGTGAATCTCGCTATCACCAAATCAGGCTTCATCACATCAGCACTCCATAATTGGGCGAGACACAAATAAATCATCACACCCTTCTCCCTCTTCCCTGACTAGCTGCAGATGGGAGCCGTCTAGTTAGGGGCTCTATGTGATTAATTGATTATAAACGGCTGAACGATGATAGATCGGTATTGTGTAGCGATCCATCTCTATTTGAATGCTTCATCATTCATCTATTTACACATACACTACTGGCGGGCTCGCGTGTTGAGGGAATGAATACTGATATAATAAATCATCAAATGAATGTTGATATGCGGTAGCGAATCCTTTGGCGGTTCACACACCTCATTGAGAGGCTATAAGGGGTACGAAACGGAGTAGAAAGAGAGAGAGAGAGAGAGAGAGAGAGAGAGAGAGAGAGAGAGAGAGAGAGAGAGAGAGAGAGAGAGAGAGAGAGAGAGAGAGAGAGAGAGAGAGAGAAAAGAGAGAGAGAGGGAGAGAGAGAAATAAAAGGGAGAAGGAGACAGAAAAAGAAAGCGCGAGGGAGGGAGGAGACAGAGGTTTTGGTTGAGATAAAAATGAGAGATAAATGAGCGAGCCGAGAGTGAGAGTGAGAAAGAGCAGGGAGGAAGGTCCGCGTACACCATTCTGTGGTCAGAAGCTCCTCATTTATCACACCTCCTACCGACCTTGACCTTACACTTCAGTTCTTTTATTTTTACACACGAAATAATCGCTGTGAAATTAAGCGCAATCAGGATGAATTCCCTGTTCTGCTGAAATTGCGTGCGGTCCTTTTGAAGCTACTGTATTCCAGCGAGCGGTAATTAGATTTCGTTGCCGTCTTTTGTGCGAAAAAGTTAATGAAAACGAAGTCAAAGGCGGCTTAATTCTACACGCACACTTTGTCTTAAGTTGAAGAAAACGCGCTAATTGATGAGTGGCCTACGCAGATACTACGATAAGTTTTCGTTTTCGACTTTCGCGGCGATCAGCAATCGCAGCGTCGTCAGTGAACCTTAGATTGTAGTGAAATGAAATATACATATTTCACAGCCCTCTCTAAGTTTTACTTATCCTTAACTTACCATCTGATTCAAGAAAGCAGAAGGCTTAGTTTTCAGTATAAGACAACTTGGACATGTGCCTGAGAAGTTTAAAAGGGGAATTGAAAAGCAATTCGTTGTAGAAAAACGAAAGTAACGAAGCTGTGTCGGTTATGTTTTGCTATAGTAGTGAAGCTAAAAACTGTTGCTCATATTCAGGAACTAGACAAGGAGTACCTATGCAGAACTGGGTCGCCTGGCTTCTGTTTTGCTCCTTTTGAAAGGAGATGCCAGACACCTGGCAAATTACGTGTTGTCGAGCATCCAGCGCAGCCAAACAAATGCTCCTACCGACCACCGAGGGCACTTCCAATTAATCTGGCCGAGCCGGTGGACAGTGTCCGCGCTGTCGCCTGGCCGGTAATTTTCATTACGCCGCCAGGTCAGAGGTGCTCCTCCATTAGGGCGCCTCGTGGCCACAGCGCCGGCGGCCCCAAATTACCGTCCCTCTGAGCGGGCCCCGCTGACCAAAACTGGGCCAGGAGACAGTGACCCAGCGGTGGAGGTGGTCGGTAAAACACGGCCCTCGCAGCGTCCGAGCCGCCCCCGGGAGACGCCCGCTGCGCCGCTCATTAAAAATGCACGATCATCGGGCCGGCGATCGGCCGACAGCCGTCTGTGTGTCTGTTTGCGCCGGTGAGTGTATGTGCCGGGCGGTGTGGACGGGTCGGAGGGCTCGGTCATGTGTGAGGAGGAATTCCCAATGTGAGGCGATGCAATCTGACCATCTGTGCCCTCCCTTCCCCTGATTGTCCGGTCACGTGTCTCCTGACCACCGCTGGGACAGCGGCGGCGCAGACGAGACATATCCGGCGCGGCTGCTACCGCCACCAGCAGCTCCCAGCTATCTGGCCGATTATCTCCGATAGCGACATACTATACCGGGGGCAGCGGGACGCCTTTGTTTTTGCTTTCATTAGGTGTCGGGAGAACGGGCGGGGATGTCGTAAAAAGTAGCGACGTCATAAAAATATAGCGCGTCGGTGCGGAGAGCGGTCGGACCGAAAATTGGCCATGAGTGACCAGAAGGGCGGACGGTTCGGCTACCGATTGGGTATTATACAACGACCGGCGACCGCAGCGGTCGGGTTTGCGGTCTGGAGGAATTTCTGAGCGCCATTTATAATGAATTAGGGAGATAAAGTTTATCGCATGCAAGGCACGCAAGAGAAACGCTATCGAGAACAAAACTGCATGAATGCGAAATTAATTGATGTACCGTTCTTCATAAATGCATGGTTAAGTTTGAGGTTAAAGCTTTCAATGCACGAAGGCGTCGTCCTGTTAGGGGTCACCCAACCATGACCTCGCCCTCCTCCGCACCGCGCTCCTGAATTACGCATGTATCTGTGCCGGAACTGCGAGTATAAATGACCGCTCAATTAAACTCTCAAGCTGTCATTTATCACTGACGGAAGCTGGGCCACACCAGTGCCCACCTTCCTGCCAGATCCCTCCTCTCATTCCCCGCCCGAGGCGGGATTTGGGCGGGATTATCCCAGCCGGAAACTAACGTGTTGTGCCACTGAATGGTTGGTCAGCACAACTAACCCGTGCTGTAAGGCTTAGGGCGCCTCCGGGCAGCAGAGGTCGTGACCTGGCCCGTCTAATGGTCGACAATCAATGAAATAGCTCGGTGATGGCTTTATAATACGTGCTAATGGTTTTCGGCACACGGAAGGAGAATGGGGGAAATGTGGGGCGCGTGTGGGGTGGTGTGTTGACGGATATTTGGGCGGGAGTGGACCAGGAAGCGGTAATGGGGAATCGAGGTGGAAACAGGTGCCGCTACTGCAGGGAGCTGCGCTCAGGTGTTTTAATTCAGTTATGCATTTATTTTTTGCTGGAAGCATAGTATAAGCTAAGCTTAAAGTTTGTATGCGCTTACTCAAACCCAGCTTGTATACCGTTATTCACACTCCTTCTATAAAAGCTATTCGGAAACTATCAAATCAAATGTCATAACAGTATAGCAAAATGTCGCGGTGAAACTATACACCCATGGCAGCAGTTCCATTCAGCACTCGGTAACACCCATGGCAGCAGTTCCATTCAGCACTCGGTAGTGACTGGCTTCTACATTTGTCTGACTCCAATCCTCAAACGTATCCCCACGATTCAGGCGGTGACTGCAACGTAGGATGGGTCTCTAACACCAGATTACCACCTGCGTGGCGCGTGACTGCATCGCGACATACGTCACTAACACCACTACCTGCGCGGCGCTTCGTGCGGAGACTGCATTTCCGCGTATGCCACTATCACTAGCCTTCCGCTATCTCCGGACTTCCTGCTATTTCTCGGCTTCCGATCACCTTAGGTACACCAACGATCATTTGTGTGGATTCCCAATACGTGGGAAATGTGTGTTCAATACCACCACCGAAAGATACCATGAAATACCACTTGGCAAACAATGCGACACTTGATACCAAACCCAGTCAGTCGTAAACTCTCGTTGACTGGCCGAATGCCTCGTGTCATTGTTTCTTTTAGCTGTATTTGCCAGGGCAAGGCACACTGCGATTTTCGACAGTTGGAAAGCACGAGGATGCTGTGGAGCTCGTCTGGGAAAGTGGGATTGAAGATTATCTGGTGTTATTTTAGCATGAGCGCCTGAAATGCGGCGTCTATGAAGTTCACATAACGAGACTGATGTCTTCCAAATGGAATGCATCATACAACTACAAAGGACCCAAATGTTTAGTGATGCTTTTCTTATGTTGATATCGCATCAAATAAGGCTGTTTTTCCCCTTGCTTTAGCCCTTCTGGCTGTTAGAAGCTGTTTTTATTGACGCTGTACGTAATCGCATAAAACGGCACATTGAAGTTTTGGATAAAAATAAAAAAAAACTCGGTCTGCACGTGTTGTCGGCATTCTGCGGCACCCGTTCTAACATCATTACTACCGTTTTACTACGCACACCTCATCATTTAACGATAATTAAGTGGCCATCACTCGCACATCCCGCTCTTCAAATCTCGCCCCCCCCCCCAGCGTACCCCTCCGGCGCCTCAACCTCGCCCCAAGTCCAAATATGACATCAAGCGTGACTTACAGCCGGGCTACAAAAGGAACCGCCCACCAGCGGCGCACTGCTCGCCGGCAGCGCCGCCTCCCGTCGCCCCCAGACGCCTAATCAGCGACAATTAAGCGCGCCACTTATTGTCTCGTGCGCCAATTTACGCGCAAAGCGGCGTGCGCGGCTCGGCGCGACGCTGTGAGGAGAAGCGTCGCTCACAACTCCCCGGCGTCGGTCTGGCTGGTTGGAAGCCGTTGAGACGCTCCGCCAAGGACACAAGCAAGAGGTAAATAAGATACCACGCTCTGGAGGGGTCAATTTGAATGCGTAAAACACCGGTCCAGTTTCTATTAGTGTGTCGGCGATGCTGGGGTTTTGAGGTTTGTATAGGCGGGCCGAGACGCGCATGGGGCGGTGTGGTGTCTTTAGGCCTCGTTTGGGCCCGCTTATTGCGTCTTTAGGCCGTTTTGTGGTTGGTGGTTTGTGCGGTGCGGCTGGCAAACAGGGGTATCACTCAAAGGAGGGCTCAGAGGCTCATGTTTGACTGCTGGGTGGCTGGTGAGGGTTTGGTGAAAGGCTGTCAACTAACTCACCGGTATCCTGTGGTTTGTCGGCGCCTTGTCAGGTGGGCTCAGTCTGGGCACGGCGCCAGGCTGGGTGTTCTCAATTCTAGCATCAAAGCTCCAGTGTTTTGGACTTTTTTGTTTGGTATTTCATGCAGACGTTGATTTGATACTATTATTATTGGAAGCAAGGTTTTCTGTTCATATTCATTAATTTAATATCTATAAGATACTAGGATACAGGTTTACGCGATAACTGTACGTTTTGATAGATATTGTTGATGGGGCCATTAGTTTGGTTGTCAAAACTTGTATGTTTATATCAGTAGGGTTGTGTTTGGTAGTTACGTACCTGAATTGTATAGAAGGTAGGCATAGCTTTTCTAGGAGCACTACTGATCCGAAAGTTTGCTCGCTTCGCTCGCACATTGCTCGCTTCGCTCGCTTGATGATAAATTTATTTTATTTACCGGTGAAACCTGTACCAAATATCTGTACCTGCGCCTATACCCGATCCTAATCGCAAACCTGCATTCTTGATATCCACAGAGTTGACTTCCCGAGCTGGCTCTAATCGTTTTCACTCAGTTTTGCAAGCGAAGAAAATGAGCCTACCGCGCGTGCTCTCTGCTCGGCGACGGCCTCGGCCAGCCTGGGGCAGAGATGCACGCGCTGACGCCGCACCCGTGGTCCGATTGTGCCCATCTTTTGATACGATGGTCCGCCCCACCCAAAGTTTGTGCCCAGTAAATTTCACGTCGATGCGCGGCGCCGTTCCGGCGCATTAAGACACATAAGGCTGACGGACGCAGACACGACTTATAATTTATTAAGTAAGATTTTTTTATGCCATGCAAGCATGAGAACCATATTGAAGTGTTATGCATGCATAATGATATGCTGTAGTACTCGTATTTACGTGTAGATGATGCAGATATTCAGTATTACTTTGCACCCCTTCCTTATTTCGGTAAGGTTCTCTCTCCAAAATATTTACATACATTTTCATTATTATTCTTAATTTATGTAATAATTAGGTCATAAATGTACGTTTAATTATGCATACGTTTTTTGAAAGCGACATTCTATAAAATTGTAGCTCATCTATTTTGAAATGTATACCTTATTGGGTGTACGATACCAGAAGTCTTTTGCAACAAAATAACTACCAAGAAAGGGTGTGATTCTGCCTAGATTCACTTCCAGCGGACACTCCCTTGGGAAACTCTTCCGTGACTGAATTTATCTAGAAATTTACCAAGCATCTCTAGCTTTGCGTAGGGAATTCGGTGCAATACGATTTGCCGCCTTGTGTAGGTATGGTTACTTGGAAGATAATATACTGAATTTACGATTGCAACGAGCTGGGTATTCTAATCGTATATCCGACAATTGGTGTCTGCAGCTCTTGTTTTTTAATGTTCTCTGTGGCTGCCACAAGCTCTCGGCATTCCTAAGGTAAATGAAAATGAAGCAAAGAAGAAACTCAAGTTGTTTTTGTAATATTATTTACATCATCACATTACAAACATCAACCATGAGCAACATTGTCTCTACATATTTCGCTTACATACAGAGGAGAGAAACAGGGAAGAAACATTTTATGGTCACTTTCACACGAATGCAGATTGCAGAAGAGTCACACACAATAAATGCTCCGCGAAATCGTTCCACGCCAATCACAGTTTACCAATGCCATCGCATTTCCGATCCACGTCTTGCGTCAGCCCCCCATGTATTTGTTTACATTTATGCCTTTATCGAACCACTATGTTATCTGTTACGATGAAGAGAGACTACAAATGAAGACTTGTCATTTGGATGACCTGGGGTTCTACGGACAATGGACAGATCATGCTACAGGCTGAAGACAGTGTAACAGTTGAATACATGATAAGCAACGGCTAAAAGTGCTGAGACTATTCAAACACTAACATGGTGCACAAGCCAATAATACAGGACACTCGCGGTGGTGCACTAGGACGTTAACCGACTCAGGTGGGCTTCACAAGCTATTTGTGCTAATACTTTCTAGTTGCTCAAACTACAATGACACCGGGATTTCGCCAGCAGGTGCATTTTCTTCCATGCTGAGTACTGACCGATTCCCAAAACAGACAAACAAGGCTCATCACAAATTCGCACAACCAAGCTCAGTCCAGCTTAGCTCACAGCTCACAGTTCATAGCTCACAGCTCAACCCAGTAGGTCTGCCAGGGCCGTGATATAGCTCTGAGCCATCTGGAGTGTCTCATACTTTGAAAACTGCCTGTCATCTCCAATGGAGGGAAGCACGCTTCTCAGGCGGTCAAAAGCCTGGTTCAGATTGTCCATCCTCCTCCTCTCCCGGGCGTTCGCCGCTAGTCGCCGTTTCTTGCGCAGACCCTCATTCTGGCGCGCTTTAGACGGTCGCGGAGCGGGGGTTCGCGGTGCGGGTGCCACGCGCACAAGTGTCGGTGGCGCGCCCTCGCGTTTGACCTGCACAGTGCCTGAGGCGACTGAGGTTGGCGGTGTGACCTTGAGACTGCGCTCCCTATTGGTCAGCGCCGCTGGGTCGTGGGTCTGATCGGGGGAGGGCAGACGGGGGTTCGCCGCCTCCGACAGGGGCTGACTGTAGTGTCCACCCGTGGAATCTGGGTACGCCGGAGGCGAGCACGCCCTGTATGCCGGAGGCGAGCACGCCCGGTACGGCGGAGGCGAGCAGGTGGTGACCCGGCACCGGTCAGAGGTCAGGTCACGTGCCGCGCCGGTCACCGGCAGACGATAGTCACGTGACACCTCGGGACGGTGCAGCCGCAGGCAGCCGAAATCAGTCGCCATCTGAAACGGGAGAGACACGATAAATTCAACTCGTTCGATAGTCATAGATTAAGGCGAAAAGACCGCCATTGGATTAGGAATTGATTATTCATTTGCAAAGGTGTGGCAAAGTTGTAAGGAAAATAATTTCCATTTTATTGATTTTATTATTTTTACTCAGGCTTATTGCTTAACAACCTGACATTTGTTTACTTTAATGAAAAACAATATCAAATTCTTATCTGTATTCAATGTAAACGCGTTTCGATTATTTCTTTATCAGTACATTGATACAATTGTATCAATGTATTGATAAAGAAATAATCGAAACGCGTTTACATTGAATACAGATAAGAATTTGATATTGTTTTTCATTAAAGTAAACATTTGTCAAAATGAACAATATACTATAGCCTCACATTTGTCCCTCTTCCACACCCTTCATGCGCTCTGATTCACGCAACAAAGAGTATATATCATTCAGCTTGTTTACAACTATTAACGTCAATCAGCTTCTAGAAATATGTGTATTTTGTTTTGTGCCAGGCTTGTATCCTGGGTGAAGGCAGTACCAAAATAGTAGTTCAAGATGAACTAAATTTTTTTTGGGTACTGGTGACGTAAACTTTTATCTATGTGCAGTTTTCCGACGAAATTAATCGGTCACAGTAATGATCATATCATTATATGCATGTTCGCAAGAAATAGGGGAAGTTGGGGGAACGCCGAATACTTTTTTTCTGACGCCCGTAGCACGCTAGGTAGACAACATAAGCTATTCTTGTTGGCGTCATTCGAGAGGCCAGTCTTTTGTCTTTCAAACATACCAGGCGCATTTGATGAATTCGCATGCTGTTAAGCGCAAAAACTAAAAATATCAAAGAACTGACTTTTCGGCGTTGCCCCGGACTGCGGGGAAAGCCGAAAATGGGATAAATGATCTACGAGGAATGCCGACATTGATGTTTTGCCAATTTATCTCAAACTTTATCCAAAATTCATCAAAGCTGACACGCGTTTTAAGAGCTTGAGGACGCTTGGTGCACACTGGAAGTTAGAATTGTGTGATATAATAAAAAAAATGCTAGGTAAATCATTCCTTATAGGTAACAGGCCGTTGTGCCGGCTGAAAGTGTAATTTGTTTGACTAAAAATACGCGTTGCTATTCTACAGCAGTAAAGTCCACGTAGCGTGCTTTAACCCTCGCCCATGTAGGGGGGGGGGTTGGTGCAACCCCCCCCCCTGAGGTTTTTCGGAAATAGTGCAAAAACGGCGGCGCGCAGCGCCGCCAAATTTTGAGTACCTTATGGGGCAAACCTTGCGCATCTTTTGATAAAAAAAATTTGACCGGGTCATGTCAGGTCACGGAGTTATGACGTCACAAAGGGAACAGCCTCCGGCCGGATTTTCACAAACTGAGTGCCAACGCCCGAGGTTTCCTGCCGGTGGTACGGACATCGGTTGATAGATCGTGATGAAACTTCCCATGCATGTTGGGGCAAGTATTGGCTATCATATGGTATAAGAAACTTGACCGGGTCAGGTCAGGTTACGGAGCTATGACGTCACAAGAGGAACAGCGTCCGGTACTATTTTTGAAAAGCGCCCGAACCACTATTTTGCTAATTCTTGTCACCTCAATGGGAATATGCAGCAATATTAGCTTCTATAGGGAGCGAATGGACCTCCCAAATCCAAAAATACAATCAGATTTCAAAAATTTAAATTTTGATTTTTCGAATTTCTGCCGCCGACTGTGACCTTGCCAACTTCCGGCGCTCCCTACGCGCCATTTTTAGAGCTAGGGAAACGAAATACATACCAAACGATAGAGAATTGATCAAGGAACACGATAGTGAAGGTTTCAAGTCGATATCGCCCACCGTTTTGCCGCAATCGCCGCGGAAAGTTGAAAAAAAGTCTATTTTTCCGAAAATTTGACCTTTGACCGGTCAAAAGTAGGTCAAATGTTGACCTAGGACCAAAAAATATACCACCAATCGCGAGATCTCGGCGAGAGCAATCCGTTGGTCTTTTCCGCTAAGCTCTACAACGCTCCGTTTTCAAACGCCAAGGGGGGGTCGCACCAACCCCCCCCCCCCTGCATGGGCGAAGGTGGCAGATCGCCGTTTACGGGCGAGGGTTAACGTGCGTAATTGCACGTTTTCGGCATTACCCCAGCCAGCCATACTTTCATTTGCAGGCCCATAACTTTTAAACGTGCTGCATAAATTTCAAATAGGCTTATGCAAAGACATGCTGAAGATTACTTGACCGAATTGACCAGACAAACGGTAGCATAATGAGTAAGAAATGCAGCTTCAAAGGCGCATGTAGTACAAGGGAAACGTACATTGAAAACGCTTTTGGCGCCCTCACAGCCGAAGTATTCCAAATGACGACTCGTAACAAACATGCGATAATTGGTAGTCACTTAAGCTTCAGAGCATCACTGAGACGTGGCATCCATGTCGTACGGTTTTAGAAATATCTCGAATTTCGGCTTTGCCCCAACTCCGGCATTGCCCCAACTTCCCCTAGCGGGT
Source organism: Amphibalanus amphitrite (assembly GCF_019059575.1). Taxonomy (NCBI): domain Eukaryota; kingdom Metazoa; phylum Arthropoda; class Thecostraca; order Balanomorpha; family Balanidae; genus Amphibalanus; species Amphibalanus amphitrite. Next base: position 24,822 of record NW_024882531.1, on the reverse strand, counting down.
AATTAAATCAGTAATTTTTTCAGTACCTACTATATACCAGGTGACCCAGTTTTTCCTTACGATGCTGTGTTGCTAGGCTGCGTAATTAAACCACCAAATTTAGAGGAACTAGCCCAAGAAATATTTGCCAGCTCTGCCCTCGTATAATCGCCCCACTTTTCATGAGTGCATCTCGTTTTCAATGCAATCACACGCAGTTTAGCATCCCCTCACTGGTCAATTGTCTTCCCTCCATAAACTCCACGGGACTGCACTCTACACCGACCATATCAAACACCTATAGGTCGATCTCAGCAGGACCATAACACGTGCCATACTTCAAGGGACTCCACGGGCTAGCTGGCTATCATAACACCTATCGTGGCCCGCCGGAGACCCCCGCAGGGACCGCCGACCCCTGCGGGGCCCGAGCGGGACCCCCGCTGGGGCTTGTGCTCCTACTGGTCACCACTCGGTCCCCACGGGTCCCGGTGGGATCCCAGCGGGCCCCAGTGGGTCGGCCGGACGGTCCAGGGATGCCATCCCATTATTGGAGCTCCCGGGGTGAGCCGGTGCTTCTGAAGTGGCCCGCCTGTTTCGGGGTGCCGCCGGGGGGGCCAGAAATGGTGTGTCGCCAGGTTAGAGGCTGTGCTGAAAACAGGGCTCGATGAAGTGTGACCGGCTCCAAATGGGACCGCCCCCTGCGACCGCGGACAACAAGCTAGTGGGCCAGGTCATTTCAGAGATAGTGGGATGGCCAGGGTGCCTGCTGGGGGCTGAACGAGGACAATGCAGATGTGTAGTTTGCAGTAAATTATTGTATAATGCAGCAATGAGCTGTTTTTCTTTGCTTACATGTGTAGGGTAACGATACAAGACAGAAGCACTCTTGTATTGGTATAAAAGAAATATTTGTTAACTGTCCTTAGCTGAGTAATTTTTTATTCTTCAAGACTGTCCGCGAGCAAAAAATCAACATTCATTGCACTAAGATGTTTTTGCTCGAAACGAATTCCTTGCTCCCAGTTTCAGCTTTCAGAATGTCTAACTAAAAACACGATCGAAAGCTCAGAACTAGCACACAAATCATTAACGAGTCTTAGTATAACGTTTATACAAGATTACTTCTTGTAATTAGGCATACCTAAACAAGAATGAAATATCTTGCGATAGAACGACACAAACAACAGTTTTGAGCCTCACCTGAGCTGTCAGTTCTCCCATAGACTCCACCGAGGGTTCCTCTTGCGAAACACTCTTGCAAAACGAACCACACCTTTCCCCGAGAGCCTCACAGGTACCCTTTCTTCTCCAGACAACTTCTAACACCTCAAGATCTACTTCGTCACTCTGGAATGAGTCAACTCTCCACCAAGTTTCGTCCTGGCACCAGGTCCTCCAGTTCTTTCCTCTTCGCCGAGAATGAGGGAACTGGCCGAACCTTTCCGTCGAAGGTGGCCGGCTTCGGCGGCGTCAGCTGGCACGCTCACGTGCCCAGCCGCCAGCCGTCACCCCAATTACGGGAGCTGGCCTCCCCCTCGCTCCTCCCCCCCCCCCCCAGCCACCCCCAGCGCGCGCCGTCGCCGTCGTCACTCGTGGTTCGCGCGCTGTCCCCGCAATGTGATGACAGAGGGAAGGGAGAGGGGAGGGTTATAATCGGGACGGGCCCGATCGGCAAACTATCAAGGCGCGACGCTCGGGTTACGGCCGAAAGCTGCTCGTGCGTGACTGGTACTATTTTGGCAGGGAGATGTGGTCAAGGATTTGAAATAGGTGACAGGAGAAAGTGATGCTGTGTTGTTTTGTTTGGAGCTAATTGTTATCAGTCAGGACCATGTGCTGACTAGAAGTTCAACAAATCAGCCACTTTCAAATAAGCTAGAAACACTGCCTGCTTCTTGGTTAGAAAAGCTTAATTCAGGTTGCGGAGTTTCTCTTACAGGTAAGTTCAAATCGAAGCGATCATTTTGTCTTTAGAGAAAAGATAATAAGTATGTGCTAAACAACCTGTTTAAAAGTTTATTCATCTAACAAGTTTTTTGAACACGCATCAATGATCGAGTGCAGCGTGCACTGCAAAGTTACAGTAGTTGAGCGTTTTTTATTTTTCAGGGTGAATGTCAGCGATGTCTCTGTTATTTACCATAATTTTCTGAAGCTCATCTAGGCGTAATCTTTAGAGCTCCCTGCTCCCGGATTCCACGTGCCTCACAGATTGTCGGCTGACTCACATCCTCACACCTGCTAACCCTCTGATCCCTGCATGCTGGCATTGGTGACCTTTTGACCCCTCCACCACCGCGCTAACCGCCCCCAGTTGCTGCCGCCCACAACCCGGGTCGCTCAGCCACCGTTTAGCCTCGGGGCACAGGATTAGTCAGCTGATCACCGCACGATACATGGCCACGGTGTGAACTGCTCTTTAGCCGTGTGAACTGCTCTTTAGCCATCATGTCCGTCAGCCAATGCTCGATGTGAAGTCTTACTGCCGTCGGCGCCGCCCCAGGGCACGGATTGTGGATGTGCTTCTGACATCTGCTGCTTGCCGCACAGCATCTGTCGCCCCCCCCCCCCCCGTGCAGGTGGTCTGGAGGGGGTGCCCTCCAGAAATCAGGGCGCGTGGCAGGAAGTGAGAGATTTATTCTGGACCGGCCGTTAGAGAAATAATTTGACTTTATTGTAGCCGTGGCTGCGTTTAACAATCTGTTCAACATTTCTGTGGGGATTGCAGCTGCATTGCGCGCGCGCACTGTTAAAAAAAAACAGTCAGTGTAAAACGACGGGGCGAAACGAATTTCTGCTTGCATCATATAATTACCGGTGATTTTCGGAGAGAAGATAATCCAATGACAGAATGGGGCGGTGCGCCATAAGACATTATTTGTTTTCCCAGGACGTAATTTTCTATCGTGATCGGTGGTTATGATATGAAACTGATCATGAATACTAAAATCGGTTACCAATAAATGACGAGCGATTTACTGAGGGGTTTAGATAATCAATAACAGAACGCAGATAGATGATTGGTGTATGTATCGCCCGCTGTTGAAGTGTTATTTAATGTTCGGCACTAAGTCATTCATTGATCTGCTTACATCATGTAACATATGGTTATTAACAATTGAATGGAACAGAGTCGTGAGAAAGTGCCTCTGATAGAGCTGAGCTAAGTTGAGCGCAGTGCTACAGCTAATGAACGTATTTATCTCATATTCATGTTTTACCGAAGAATTTTGCTTCGAGCGTCCAAACTGAGACAGTAAATCGACGTGACTCATAACTCATATATTTGAGCTGAAGTGTTACAAATACGTTTGAAAATTGTCCTTATTGTGAGGCCACGAAAAAAAAAATAGGTAAGGAGGGAAAACTGTTATTTTTTGGCAATCTTCAGCATCTTATTGGAAAGTGATGTTAGGCCTTACCAGTGCCGGACTGCACACGTTCAAACGTCTTTGGCCTAGGTACTTTTTCATCAGTGAACATCGCTTTAACATTGAAAGAACGAGATTTTAAAGCAAACATATTTTAAAGTCGGATCTTTTTAAATCAGCGGCGTTCTCTTTCATCACATTTTATTAAAAAAGAAACCGTTTTTATTTGAGAAAAAACTTCAACCAATACAAGCCACTTTGACGTCTGCCCTTCTACATCCATTTCATTCATCAAGAATGATATTTTCGAATATGGCGGTCTTTGCAAGGTCTGCTGTTGGAAACTCAGGGCACATTATTTCAGGAAAACTATGTGCAAATATCACGTGCCAGTGATTGTCTAGACGGGTGGCGGCGATATGATATTTGACTTTCGGATCTAATTTTTTATCCACTTCCCTGCCCGTCATGCGCCACTGTTGACTATTCTCCCCCAAATATCACAACCCCCGCTGATCTCCAGTCTCGTGTTGTTGCTGGCCTGTTTCCACCCTTCCTTTCCCTCCTCCCTCTCTCCCCCTCTCCCCCTCCCGTGCTCAGATTATGGTGTCATTGATAATGCGGCCTGGTGATGCACTGCCCGCCTCTACAGCGCTCTGAAGGATGGTAATTGTGAATGTGGTGACCGCAGCGCAGATGTACGATCCCGATTAATTCATTTACCACCTGCCCAGTACTGTTGTTACCGGAGCTTTGCCGCCAAGCGGAGTCAGAATGTTGGTGATGTAAGTTGGATGCCAATGGCTGGTGCGAGTTGAAATCTGATTGTTAGTGCCAGGAGTTTGATTGTTGGTACAAGTTGGTCCTGCGTTACTGGTGTCTATTGGAGTACGATTGCTTATTGAAGTATGACACTAGATTTTATGTGAATCACGATTTGGTTTGGTTGAATGCTTTTGTTTTTATTGCGGGAAGCTGTCTTTCTTTTTTTGACTTGTGAATCTCATAGATGATCAAACTCCTCAGATATGTAATGGAGTTTAGAGTAGCTTGAAAAATGGAAACAAACAAAACTTTTGGCTTTACGTGAACAGTGAATAATAAACAGACTTTAAAAGCGGAGCTTTCAAAAACAGCGGTGCTCTGTTTCGTCACACACCCTTCAAAAATGAAACTGCTTTTATTAAAAAAAAACTACAGCCAATGTGCTTGGCCATGCATAACCACCGGAACTCTAAATTTCCCATCAATATTGGCTGACATACCATGTCACGATTAGAAGCCAATTACCCCACGGTTTATGGCCGAAACCGTGCAAATAATTGTGTTCTGCTCACCCCGTTGTGTGCTGACAGCGGCAGTATTTCTGTACCGATGACGTCAAACAGATTCCCAAACGTAAAACCAGCTCATTTGACCCTTATCGCGGCGGTGCAGCTGTATACATCGCACGAGTTAATATGTTTGAACCAGATAGGGTGTCGGGAGATGTTCATTTACCCCTTGAGCCGATGTGTATCGTCTTGTCGGACACGGATCCTACAAGAGATGATTTTCATGAAGAGGCTCAATCATCTTGGGGTCCTCGGAGGTGTGCGATTTTCTTCACTTGTTATTATACAGGTCAGCTGGGTTTTTCTTCTGAGGTTGGTCACTTTCTGTGCCTTCTCAGCTAGCTTGAAACGCAGCCACCGCCGCGCCTCTATAGGTCACCTACGGGGGAGCGAAACAAGGTCCTATATAGGGAGCGAAAGAAACAGCGAGCGGTGAAGCGGCTCGAACCGGTCTCACCTCTTCGTCTTTCCGGTTTTCCACTTGGCTGCCAGGACGGTTTTCTCGCACTCCTTTTTCACCTATACCCAGCTTCCATTTATTGGTTCAAATGTAATAGGACTAATCAAATGCTGGCCTCCGAAATTACAGTCAATAGTTGCCTGTTCCCCAAGGCAGTTGCTTACCGACCCTTGGGACATCATGCCGTGTATGTTTTGATAAAAATAAATTGCATTAATTGTATGCTAAGCATGGAAGCTATTTCGGGATCGTATATTATATTCTAATGTTTAGCACGGCATTTTCCTTTCACTCATTTCAAAATGATGTAAACGAGGCCTTAAGTGATCTCTCATATTTGCACACAACCAACAATATGACCTTGTATGACTAGAATTTAGTGCAATATTTCAATAAAATTTGCATGTATGATTATGTTTATGTGCAGAGAAACCCATGCTTCTTAGCAGTCTCGTGCCATCGAACTATTTAGTTTGATTCTATGTGACGGTAGATTGACTTGTGTAACAACGGGAATTATTTTCAACTTAGGGTCTGCTCATACCTCGCGGCCCGACCCACATAGACTAACTCAAGACCCGTCATTGAGCTGAATGACGGACTGGAGCTCAAAGTTGGCACGTGTGAACTCCATTCCACATTTGCCGCCTCTGTTATTTTCGCTGGTGTCACGCGATGCAACTCGCTTTTGTCACCCATGTCACGTAATTTCTATAAGCGAGCTGCTTTCGAAGCACTAGCGTTAGCCGCATTGGCATGCCAAACCCTGATTCGATGTGCTTTCATTTATGAGCATATTCATTTGCTGACTTTAATCAAAAGGTTGACCGATAATGTGACATGATGTTACACGGATTTATTGTGCTAAAATAATGAAACAAAACGGTTAAAAGCTGCAGAGATAAACCATTACTTAGAGCGGTGTACCTATGTATACAAAAAAGGCAGGCACAAGCACGACATGGTTACCCAAAGACATAGAACGTTTCTTTTCGTATGATTTACATTCATTTAACTAACAAAAGCATTCTGGCATTTCAAGCTCAGAATCCTCTACGTCTTTGCGATTACCCGCACCTCCATCCCAGTTCCCAGCCAGCATCTTTGCCGCTATCATGTTACTCTCTGCAGCATTGTCATTCTGCGATGCTGCGACCGTGGTACAGCTCATCAGCTTACTGCTGCACGCTGATTGGCCGCCGCCCTCCGGCCAGACAGCTGATTGGCTGACACCCTGCGGTCAGACGGCTGATTGGCCTCGTTGACCCAGAATGCCCAGAGGTCAGAGGCCGGATCGGGCGACTATGGGGAACGTGTCGGTCAAATGACATAGTGACAGGACAGAATTCGTAGTGACAGGACAGGATTCGTAGTGACAGGACAGTCGGCGACCGGGGGATGACAGAGCAGAGGACAGTTGTGGAAATGGACGAGGAAACTCTCACCCCGCCGCGCTGACTGGACTGGAAACGGGAGAGGACTGGTGTTGGTTTCGGTGGTGCGGGGAAATGAGTTCGGGATGAGAGACGATAACTGCGAATTGAGAGTTAACTGAAACCGTGTGCGGAACAATTTGGGGTAGTTTATGAAAGATAACCCACTGCAAGACCAAGCACCATTTGAACAAGATCGCTTAAAATAAAAGGAAGCAACTTTCGGGTATCAACTCAATTTAGAAACAATGAAACATATAATTCGTACCAAAGCTTCGAAGCTGCATTTCTTTGTAGAACACCCACGACAATGTTTCGTTTATTACCAATTTCTGGTAAGTTTGTAGATCAACCTTTCCCGACCAGGTCATTTCCAGGCCTTTGTGTCATCAGAAGATCTGCAGGTTTCGTGTATTATCCAATCCGACGGGCCATTACATCCCAGACTGGACGAATGAGCTCCACCAAAATAACCTCATTGCCAGCGCAGTGCCGCGCGCCGCAATTGCATTCTTGTGCGCCAGACTCGTCCCGTCGCGTCAGGTGCCTCGGGCGCGGCGGTGGCGGCGCAGGCGGCCCAAATTAGTGGCAATCCCGGCGCAGCGGAGGCGACCAGCGGCGCGCACGCGTCTAATCGTCCGTCGGACGGCGCAAGCCCCCTGGAAAAAACACGTGGCGGGCCAACATATGGCGAGCGAGCCGGTTTGAACCTGCACAAGTAGGGTCACTGAGGGTGACAGGTGCGCCCTCTGCGTCCTGCGGACCCCCCTAACCCCTCCCCCCTTGGAGGACCCGAATGATGGGGGCCGGGCGGCGCGTGCTAGGGGAGGGGGAGGATGATAGGGGAGGGGAGGTCAGGCGAGGACAGTCGTAACTGCAGGGGAGAGATTGCGGAGTGGGGAGAGGTATGATAGCAGGGGAGGGGAGCGATGGACAATTGGCACGCAGAATTGCGCGTGTGCGTGCGCTATTATCCACGGCGAATGATTATGAGTTTCGTGTGGAATTTTCGTAAGGTAGCCGGTGTTTTCACGCCACGATGGCTGGAAAACAGGCTAAGATAGTCGACTGAACCCTATTAGTGGCAGGGGGTTGTTTTCATCCACCCCTCAGGTTTTTCGGGAATATCTCCGAAACCGCTGAAGCTACGATGCTGAAATTTTCTGACTTTTCCTAAAACTAAATTGGGCACATTCCCTGAAAATTTCAAGTTCATAACTTTACCAGGGGCGGCTCCAGAGCACTGGGAATTGGGGGGTCCTATTCGTGAAGCGAGTCATTTGGGCGAAGATCACGATGCTGATTATTATAACTGTATGCACCAGTTTTACGAACAGTGAATGAAAGGTATCATGTGATAACATATACAAAGTTATTGTGCATCCTCTTTTGACACGTTTTTGCTATAATAGGCGGATCCAGGCGTCCAAAAAGGGGGGTTATGTTTTACCTCCCAACATAGGTGCCCTGACACCGCCTATGCATGACCAATACAATTGAAGTCGTTCTCTCATAAGAAAATTGTAACATAACAAGACCATTACCACCCTTTTTAGAAACAGTACCAACAAAAACCTTATTTACTATACTTTTTGTGTACCCCAATCTCAATGATCTGTATCCGCCTATGATTTTTGAAAATGCATATTTTTAGGATCCATGTGAATTCCTGGTTCATTCTCTATCGATCGGCAAAAGTTGCGTTAAGATTGGTTCAGAAACCTGGCCGTGATAAACAGTCTAAAATGTATCTGCAATTTGCCCGTTTTTACCCCCCTCTACCCCCCTATTGACATTTTTTTAATTTTTATTTTTTAGAAATGTAGATCACGTTGAGCGAAATCGAATGCCGTTTGAATTTTGAAAATCGGCCCGTTAGATCTCGAGATATCAAGGGGGGTCGTAAACAGCCCCCCTGCCACTAATAGGGGTAGCCAGGAGCCTGCCACTAATAGGGTGAAATGTGGTAATGGATATTTGTGATACAATTAATGTTGTGCTAGGGTTTTTTATCAGGAGCTACGCTGAGTAAAGCTAGAGTAGTCTTGATCCGACGATATCCGGCAATTGTTTGGAAGGTAAAAAAAGCTGAAATTCCACACGCCTGGCCAGTGTCTCGATCTCCCAAAGCCGGTTCCACTTTTGGCAGTATGGCGAGAAAAAAATAGATCATGTAGGAGCCAAAAGCCGAAAGACGCCGTTCGATCTCCATCGGCTGAATGTAAAGCGATGTTAGAGCTACTTAGTGACAGTTGAATGGCAGGTGCAGCCTAGTCAACCTGATCTTGTTCACTTTGTGTAAATGTGCGTTTTTGCTTTACTATAGTATGAACCCACTTGCATACACCTACTTTAATTTTGCATATTAAACATACCCGGTTTTTACCATCAAAACCTTGAAGTTATCCGTCCAAGCAGAAGCCTTCGCCCCCTGGTCCTGATCTGTATTTGCGTATTTTACCATATTTTGGCCTGTGTCGTATTCAACCCATGACCACATGCGCTACTCCTTCTGTCCACTTTCACTCCGTCACCAAAGGCGTGCGCCGATCGTTTTGGGGCTTCGCTGGATCGTCTTGCATAAAATGTCGGTGTCGTGTTTCGGCCGACCTCGATAGAAACCGTGTCGACCGGAGGGGCTCAGAATGGGGTGAAATAAAGTCTTAACTTCCCGCACCTGCGGGTCTCTGTTTAAATTCTAACCTCGATTAGGGAAAGGGCGTACTTTTTATCGCTTGTTCTGGCTTCTGATAGGCTCTAGTAAAGCACCATTCCCTTTTTGTATACATCTTATTGCTAAAAAATAGTCTAATATTTATCATATGAATATGCAAAGCGTTCCGTCATCCAAAAACTCGTCTGTTTTGAAGTTACATTCGCGTACAATCTTCCTTCCTACCAGAGGTCGTGACTCTACTACAATTCAAAGCTAATTCAGCCGTATCTCTCTTCCGACACATGACAATGGCTGGGCAAAACCGCCCTCCTAAACCTCGTACCGCTTCCCCACGCGCCCATTGGGCCAGTCTCGTGCCATCTCTCGCTGGGTACCTCGGCCGTCCGCTCGGTAGGCCCCAATTGTCCACGCCAAATGAGGCGATTAAGCCGCCACCGCCGCCGCCGCCGCCGCCGCCCGCCGCTGCCGGCCACATCGTAAGACGTCATCGCCTGCGCCGCCCCCGCCGCCGCCGACAGACGCCATCAAAACCGTCATCGCCACCATGTGAATCCGAGTCATTGGATCACAGATGACGTCGAACGGATCGTCATGAATCCGATGACGTTGATGATGTCGATGACGCCGCTGCCGATGACTCTTGCCCGATCTTCAGTCATTCAATCCAAACGACTTGTAGTCGTGACCTCGGCTACCGTAGCGACCGGGAGTGACTTTCGGGAATGAAACGAGATGCTCCGTGAGGATATAAACTGGTTGGGGAATGTGGTCCACTTGACTGGACAGGAGCCGGTCATTTTGCACGGGAAATTGCGCTCGTTTGGGGTGTGTCGGGTCATCAGAGGCGGTATCAGGCGGCGAGGGAGGCAGGGTTGTATCCTGACAGAGGTGGCTTTGGGATAAATAGTCTGCGAAGTTGATTGTTCCTGTTGGCTAAACTTGTGGAAAAAGCTCTTCTGTTCTTATTCTAAAATTTCTAAAGATTTGTTGTTGATTAACACGATTTCAAACAAAACTTGCCGAAATTACTTCGGGTCATTTATTCATTATTGCACCGAGCAACAATCTGAATCACCGAGCAAAAAAAAAATACATGTTAGCTTACACTTCTGCCATGCCTACAAGTGCCCTCAATTAACCAAGCTACTTATTAATTTGTCGCCGACACCTCGTCCCGCCCCACCTCTGACCCCTCCCTCCCAGCTGGGCGCGCCCGTGCCCAGATAAGCAGCCGCCCCGCCCGCCGCCGCCGCCGCCACCGCCAGCCTAGGCGAGAGTGGCGCGGGGCCTCCAAATTGCGGCGCGCGCTAATCGCCGCAGCACGACACTGTCTCGCCGAGACTGCCGCCACCGCCGGACACCTGCGCCACGACGGCCGCACGCGCGCCACTTTGCAATAAACCGCCCGACAACGGCGGTCGAGGCGGCGCGGGGGCATTAGGGGAGGGGAGATGGATAAATCTTGAGCTTCCTGTCTTCGTCAGATTCGGCGACAGCGGCGGCAGCAGCGGCTGGCATACGTTAGACCAGATGGGAAGCGGAGCTATTTAGTCGGACCGGTGGACCCAGTGGCTTCCTTTAGACACAAACGGAGGAACATAGGGGGAAGGGAGGGGAGGGAGAGGTCAGATTTGAACGGGGGCTGGGGAAATGGCGCCCCAACGGATCCAAGGTGCGATTTGGATAGTCATAGCGGATGTGACTTATCAGAGCGACGAGCATTGGTTACCTACCCACTACCGGTTAGAACATGTTCTCTGCCCCTATCAAAATAAAATTCATTCGAGGCATAAGTCCTCATCACGCGGCATCTGAAATTGACGAGAATTGCCCGTTTTCCAAGTAATATGAGTACCTGAGCAGTTTTTTATGGGAAAACATGCTTTGGGCGTCGCCTTTCCAACTAAGCCAACTAGGCCGCAGCCTGGGATAACCACGCAGCCAATTTCTGGATACGTTGATGGTAATACAAGACAAGAAACTAGAAAAAACTCCAATGAGATACCTACTGAATGCATGCACTAAATCAATAAAACTGAAATGGCAGATTCGAGACCACCTGAACAGCGAATTCTACTGATTGAAACAGAGCTTTAGTGGATCATCTCACGTAACTTTCTCACCTCACTAAGGGAGAACCGTCCTTCACATTAAAAATTAAAGTAACAAAAACTTAAATAAAAGCTGGCAAATATCAATTATGCACGCCGAACTACCCCTTTCAGCTCATGAGCTGTGCTGTTATTAGTTCAAACTTCAAACGGGTTTTGTTAACACCATGGCGTGAGCTCACGGCATTCGCCGACAGTTTACCATGCACCCAACGTCCACTTCTGAATCCTCCCGAATTCACCCAAAGCAGCGTCCTTTTTGTAAACTTCTGCCCCCAGCCAGGCATTTTCATTCAAACCAGGGTCGTTTCCGCCGATTTCGCCTGCAAAGGAGTCCTCCGACCTTCCCAAAATAGACCTCACATGCGGCGAATTACCGGCGGCGTGCATGCCGCCTCTGTGTATCTCTCTGTTTGAGGGCAGTGCCCGGCGTGGGGCGGTGTTTGATGCACCGCCCTTCTCCCCCTCCCCCCGCCGGGGGGCACGCTCCCACACCTGACTTTAGCTGCTCTCTGCCGCTCTCCGCCGCCGCCGGACCGCCGGACCGCCCAGTCTTCATGAGTGGTCACCTCGCATTAAAGACGCGTGTTGGCACATCAGGCCGGCTATTCCGACCGACCTCTAAGGCGGCGTCACCGCAAATCTCCGCAACGGAGGTGCCCGCGGGCGACGCAACAGCTGTTTGCCGACATCAAAGGGCCCGCCCGCAGTGTTGGACGTAATGGCGTGAGCGAGAATCGCACTGCACGCGCGCCGCCAACGCGGTAATGAGGTGCAGGGGCATATTTTTGGGCTGTAAAGTGTGATTTTGGTGTGTCGACGTGTGTGGCGTTGGCACATCTTTGCCGCGGCCGCGGACGGTAATTAGATAGCATTATGCATGAGTGCGAAATGAAGTGAGATTATCCTGGAATTCAGTAGCGGAGGCGTGTGGCGCCGGTATTATTTAGAAACTGTGCTGGCGGCGCAGTGGCAGCCGCTGGGCTCGGGCGGGCGCCGCTGAGAGGCCGGTGAGCGGGTCAAGTGGAGGCCGCGACTGCAGTGGTCAGTCTGCTCAGAAGATCAGATGTATTCACAGCACATCCACAGCACGGTGGCTTTTCAGTGTTGCATGTCATATCAGCACAGGGACAAACAATGCTCGGAAGATGGCACGCACACACGCACACACTTGCATACTCATCGCACACGCTTCTGGACCTAATGCACAGACTCCCTATTGGGCACAGTCTTACCGTCCACTGTGGTGCGATTATTATTTGGATTATGAACGATAAACACTAATGAAGTGACATTTCGAAGACATGTCCGCAACATCAGAATAATATCCCAAATGATCTTTTCCAGACGTGTTTTTTTCAGTGACCTAAAATTTGCACACTTCTTCCGACGCAAAAGAATAACCCAACGAACACCAGCAATCACCTTTGAAGCTGGTGAATGTGGATGGGTTGGGCTTACTTGAGTAATTTCTAAAGAAAGTGAAACGTTACTCCATTTATCTGTTTCTATGTTTTACCAGACGCATCTCCATTTTCCGTTGCTGGATTGCTCTAAAAGTTTTGACATTATTAGAGGTTTGCAGGCTCCACCACCAAATCTCAGCCGAGATTACATGCGCAGCTCGGATGTCAGCTCAAAGTACCCCAAACGAGTACCAAATCCACTGTCTAGTATGGGCGCCGCTTCTACGAGCTTCGTTTGGAGTGAGTACAGCTGCTGTGGGTGCCATTATCCCTGGGTGGGCTGACTATCACGTGCAATGTCAGAGTAAGTGTTTGGTGCAATGGCATGGTGTGATAGAACACATTAATGTGGGTGATATGTGGTGGGCAAGGCTGACATAATGATATATATATTATCCGTTTAAGAGTGCCTCAGAAAGTTTCCCTGCCAAAAATGTTCATTGATTGAAATAGAAAAATAAGGGATGGCGTTAGAAAATAGAAAAGCTAGGCGTTCTTTGGTTGACGTAATTACGGTGTGTCCTGTCTATGACAATCCATGGTAGGTATTTGTGTTTTGTCACATTTATGTAGTTAAGCTTTTAACCAGAAACATAATCATAGCGTGGGACTTAACGTTTAAAGCGAGTTTCTACGCCAAGGATGCCTAAGCAAAATGAAGAAAAAGTCTTTCCAAAATGAGTGTATGTTTTCTCTAACCCTAAATGTGACAACTGACGGAGGGTACCCAAGGAACTTCCTTTTCAAATGAGATTCAGAACATCAAGTACTTCGTGATATCCTTCGAAAGGGTTTTCATACAGGTCTCGCGTTCACGTTTTACACCAGCGATAGTAGTCAGTAGTGTCCACCCAACCGTTGCCAAAATCAGTTCTACCTTATCTACTCCATGCACAGCGGTCAGCAATGCTCAGTCAGCCAAGAAGTCATTTCGCGGCTCGATTTGAAGGCGTTCGGTAAAAAATGCGCCATTAAATGTCTTCCGCACGTGTTTAGCCCGCGGCGTTTGGCTCTCTCGCGCCAGCTGACTCCCGCAGCACGTGCGCCAGCTGATGGCAATGCTTGATATCAGGTGATTGCGTCGATTTGATTGGTTGGAGAGGTCAGTGGAATTTCGCACTTACGGCTCACAACCACCCGTGTTATCAGTAAGCATTTATTCTCAAAAGTGAGAGGTTTAATGGCATGAGAATAATTTGGACATCATTTGCTAAGATACGCTGACTGATAACACGTTGTACCTATTTAAATAATTTTTAGTCTCGGCATGTGCCTTACAGCCGTTTGTACGATGTTAGAGCTACTGTGATATTACTTCGTCATAAACATACAAAGTGGCTTATATCTTGATGAATCCAGGTGGCGCTATCTTGCCGTGGTGCCAAGAATAACGTTTTTCCTGGTCAATTAGTAAACCAGGCGACCTCGATGGACTTCCCTCTAAATTTTGCTAAGAATAGAAACAGCCTCGTAAGTAACATGCAAGTTTTGCACACGTGATAATCTTATTTAAAAAATCTATTAACTTTCAATATCACGCCTGATGACGCCTAAATCCTTCTTCCTCGCGCATTTTGCTACCAAGATAATACCTACCGGTCCTGACATCAAAGCCGATCGATTTTTACCAAATCCAAACAATGTAGTCATCTCTCTTCTGAGACCTCGACCTTGACTGGAATCGAACCTGAACCCATTTACAAGCCACGCCTCCTACCCATCGTTCAAGAAAGCCTCCAATCCGACCAATTTCTCCGCGTCGTTTTTTGCCTGCGACCGCAGCAAACGCTTCATTTCGGATATAAAGGATATTTGGCGCCGGCTCACGCGCTTCACTAACGAAGGTGTCCCCCGCACAAAAAGTCCGGCTAATTAATGTGGTTAATATTGGGAGCACTGTGGGCGGGCCCCAGGGGTGGTCCTGGCTACTGGGAGGGGCGGGTTACACGGGAGCTAGGTGGTGGCCGGACCGTGGTCGGTGGACCGTGGTCGGTGGATGGTGGACGGTGGACGGTGGCGGGGACGGTGGAGGTGGACGGTGGATGTGGACGGTAGACGGTGGTCGGTAGACTGTGGACGTTAGGTGGTGGACGGTAGACGGTGGTCGGTAACTGTGGACGGTGGACGGTAGACGGGACGGTGGACGGTGGATGGTTGATGATTGACTGTGGACAGTAGATGATGGGTAGCGCGAAGCTGGCGGTGAACAGAACAGTGGCAGCGAGATTAAATGCCCGAGACTGTTTGTGTTTGCTTATGCTTAGGTAGAAATGGTCACAGTGGTTCAAACTTGTTTAGTGTTGAATTTTTTTTTAAATACATGCAGCTTGTAGCATTAAGTTTTTGCCGTTTAAATAATATTATTAGGTCATGAGCTCCGGTAGATTTGCAACACTTCTATGATTTTGGCACCAGTTGTCCCGCTAGGTAGCTAACAGTTTAGTCCCGACCAATTCTGTTCTATTTCCGGTAGAAAAAAAAGTTAACTGCGGTCGTGACCCTGACACTCAGCCAGTAGTTTTAGGGCCTTGGCACTCACTGCCCGATCCCCGTGCAGGTCCAACAGAGGCACCTCCACTTTCAGCCACCTGCTGTGGCTGCTAGCCTGATGTAGGCCTATTATCATTTGGGCACAACGAAGCTTCCCAAAACTCTCTCACATGGCCATCAGAGCCTGTTGTTTCAGCACTAACAGAGGCGGAACTGAACGCGTGACCACGAGCCGTTCCCTCGACAGTCTCGGTGACCCCGCCGTTCAGAGATCGTAGCGATACTCGAGATGGCCTAATCAGACTCTAATTGAGTCATCAGTGATCACTTGTGATGACTATGGCCAGACATTGAGCTGGCAATGTTATGAGTTTTCCTGGTAACGGCTTGGTCTGCTATTGGAACGAGTTGCACTGGTTTGGGTAGGTCGGTAATACGGAAAAATGATCTCTAGAACTATTGTTTAGGGTATGTTTGAGAAGCAGTGGGGATTTTGAAGAGTCTGCTGGGCATATAAGGAAAATGAGCTGCTTGGGCTAAACACAAGTCACAGAGGCCAAGTCATGGAAAGAAACAGCTATAGCGGCTCAGGTCAAGGCAGTATTTGATGGTAGTCATCGACGAGTAAATGTAGTGTACTCAGGTACTGGCCTTCTCTTGCACTCAGTTGTATGCTCGCTCCACTTATTTTGGTCAGAGCAATTATTCACTCCGTGTTGTACTTATTTTCGCAGTTTCCTTCCGAGTCGAAACCAAATTCTTCGCATGTTTTTCACAAGTTCCCTAGACGTTATTTTGAGTGAAGCTACCGGCCTCGGCGCCGAAGTCAACTACATGCTTATTACAATTTATGAATTTCATCAAATATCATTTTATTACATATGCGAGTACCACAACTATCTATGCATCAACTTACTTTTTGTGCAACTTTACCTACACTCTGTTCTGTAGCCTGTCAAATATGTTGGCTAGAAGCCATTCTTGCCCAATAGTAACATCACTTCATCAACAATACTCGCGTGCGTACATACCTACCATGAACATTCCAAAGATTTTATTCGCCTGGTGACCTCAACAGTTAGCGTTTTTGCGCTTTTCTTAGAGATCCACCTGGCTAATCTCTTCTTTTTCAGGGTGGCCGCTATAAACATCGGCAGCCCAGCCCACCACCAATAAACCCGCCAATAAACGCCAACAAAAATCGTCAGAAACTACCTAACTATGCGACGGTTGTCTGCTCGCGTCTCCAAACCACACAAATTCGCCGCCGGCCTCCCGGGAGCGCCGTCTCGCCAATCTCTGGAATCTCTCGTCGACCGCCCACCCCCTGTCGTTTGCTCTGAGTTATGCGCCAGTGACTCAACGGCCACCAGTATTGAATGAACCGCACAAATCACCTGCACGTGCCAGCGCTAATGATTTTCTGACAAACGCCGCGAGTCGGTACCTCCCCAACCCCGCCCGAGCCGGCCCAGAGCCCATCAAAGCCCATTTCGCTCCGATTCCAGCCCGTCTTCCTCCGAACATAAAGCCCCGGGCTGGGGCAAGGATTACCGGTAGCCCCGAAAGGCTACAATATAGAGACATTCCAGCCAGCTTGTCGTGGCGAACTGCCGTTTACGAGGCACCCAATCGATACGGCTGGCAGACTGCCAATAATTTATACCGATGATGACCGTTTGACCGAGCTGAGACAGTAATGGCAATGTTGGGCAGTGCTTGCGGACAGTGAGTGTTCATTCATCGGCTGTCGATGGCTCGTCGACGGCGGCTCGCGCAGCTTCCGGAGCGGTGAATTGACTGCGAGAAGTGACCGATTCGGTAGCGGAGTGGGGATGGGTAAGTGGGGGGAGGGAGGTGGGGAAAGAAGTAACTGATGACAAAACGATGAGATGGGAGGTGATTGAGAGTTGGTAATGTGGTGACAGCGTGGTGAGAGGATATTTAAATGATAAAGCTGCTTAGAGCGGAGAGAGAGAGAGAGAGAGAGAGAGAGAGAGAGAGAGAGAGAGAGAGAGAGAGAGAGAGAGAGAGAGAGAGAGAGAGAGAGAGAGAGAGAGAGAGAGAGAGAGAGAGAGAGAGAGAGAGAGAGAAGGATGGAGAGAAATAAAGATTGATACAGGAAATGAAAAGGGTTAGGGCAAATTTAGTAAAACATGAAAATATCAATAGGGATGATATGACCAAAACTCTGTTTACATTGTTTGAGCTCATCTCAGACAAGCCGTCAAGTCAATTATCTCATGCACATTCGTACCGTACGGTGTTCACCACCAAAGGAAATCCCAAGTCAACGATCCGCTACCGCAATTACAGAAGAATTCGGATGAAGCCAACAAACGCTGATCACCGAAGCGACTGGAAATCGCTGGCCACCAAAACAATACGCATCACACGCCTGTCTTCACTCCACGACCGCAGGGCTTCGGAAATCTCATCATTTGCACTCGCTGCTGACAATGAGAACAATACTGCCCCGTCCGGCGAGCGCGTGCCTCTGACAGCGCGTCCGCTCTCCAAAACTGCCGGAATCCGCGCACGGAAGCTGCGGAATTTTGTTCAGCGTTTTCCTCGACGTGGTGGTGGCTGTCGAGACTCGGCGCGAGCCAGGCCATTGTTGAGTGGAATTCCTCGGTGTTCCGTCGTGTTGTGGGAAGTGAGTGGCAGAAAATGGTTGTGTGGTGTTATTGTCCTGTGTGACAGCGCAGTCTCCAGGATGTTTTTATGTGTTTGGCGGCAGTCCAGGGGGGCGACACGGCTATTCGCGCAATGTATTCATTTATGGGCCGCGCGGGGCCTCGCGATGACGCGGCTGGAGGCAACTGCTCAGCGCGCTAGGATACTTCTGGCGGGGCCGGGCGCTGAACGGTGTGCAATGAATGGGTTATGGTCGGGCAGACAGAGATGAGGCATTGAATTTGAATTGACATCAGCAATCGGGTGGGGAAGGAGAACGTTTCTAATCGAGCTTGGGATGGGGAAAGCCGAAAATATCACGATCGGCTCATAGCTCCGACAGGGCCGGGTGCTGTACCATGTGTAGTACCTATATTTAGGCGGGCAGACAGAGATGAGTTATTGGATTTAAATTCACCTTACCATCGGTTTCTGGTGAGGTTTGAAGACGTCTTTAGTCAAGCTCGGAGTGGGGCAACGGCCACTGGCGGATCCAGGGGAAGGTATTTGGGGCAAATGTCTTCCCCAACAACCAGGGCAGCGCCCGAAATCGATTTTCGAGAATAAATGAAAACTTCACAACTTTTCTGAGGTAATGTTGGTTAATCACACCGCACAGCAGTGCGCAAGGAATCGAAATCCGAGTTTTTTAAATTAATTCCGAGAAACCCTTTTGGGGTAAGCCCCCGCAGTGTCCAATACCGCTTACCTGGATCCGCCAGTTGTGAATAAGTCACGGTCGATGCCGAGCTTCGGCGGGACCAGGCGCTGTACACGTTGTTCTTTGAATGAAGAGGTGGACAGACACCTATAGCCCCACATCCTACTGCTATGCCCGTGCTTCTGTGGGTGAAGCACTTAAGCATCACGGAATCCCAGAAGACCTGCGAGTCGACGAGGTGGCCGCTTTGGCCGCCGGGTACTGCAGCTCCCTGGAGTTGCCTGGGATCGATGGCAAAACAACAGCTCCGGCGGTGCCCCTATGGGCCGTAGTAATAAGTGAATTCCCGTAATGTAGAGATCATATCCTCAATGATCTCCATTACCATTTTATATTCCTAAACAATATGACAGACCAATTATGCTTGGCTACGTTCAGGCATTACCTCTGATGGTCATACGCCCAGTACAACATGTGTTGTCTGTCAAACAACAATCGACGACGGGATCTCTTCTCATCATCTCTTAAGCCATCGGTTGTCAATTCACCCACCCCGTTTCCCTAAAAATAGACGGTCAGATTCGGCCTGGGTCCTTACGACCCCTCTAAATTCGCCAGAGACGGGATCGGATCGCCGTTATTGCACCCGTCTTAGTGTCTTTAGATGCATAGACAGCTTCGACCACGGACGTCGGACGGGGTGGTCGTTCCACGAATGTACGCACCATCCAGGCCTAGGATGCATCGAGGTTTAAAAGGATGCAGTCTGTAGATCAATCAACAAACAATGGTGGTATGCCACCACTTTAAAATATCTCCCTGGCTCCCGCAACGTTCCAACGCCCCTCCGTTATGCATTCGCCCGATGTGTCCACCGAGCCGGCTTGCCTCCAATGACGTCATCGGCCGGCCGGCGGCGTTCAAGGTCAAACGGCTGGTGTCCTTACCTGGAGTTCTATAGCCTTGGGCAGTCTCCGTTCTCCAGGGCTGGAGAGGGGTTTTCTGGCCACTGGCCAGACTCCGGAGGTTCAGTGTGACAAACTGCAATGCGTGTTGGCTATCGACATTCGACGTCCTATATCTGCTTTCCATTGCATCGTTACTGATTGCAATAAAAGTATGTAAATGATGTGGAACTTTATGTTGAATGCAATTTGAGTAGGTAACCTGTTTCAATGAATGCTTGCCCAACCTTTTGTTTGCTTTCATACATGTCAAACTGATAGCTATCAGACTGAGGACGCATTTCATAATGGTATTGCTTTGAACTCATAGCTGTTATGAATTCAGGCTCACTAAACCATACTTATTTAGGGGTGATGACTGATGACGCATCTGTTGTATAGTTAAATACTCATGACGCTTAGTTGGTTTGAAAGGTTGCCCCGTGACTTTGGCACTTTCTGGAAAGTTTCTGTGTTTCTGTAAAAGGTGTTACGGTGCTAAAAATAATTTTCGTGCTCATCCCACCATTTTCACTGAAGTACCATAGACAAATTAGCTGTTCGCACTTTTTTGTAGTTTCCGCCAGAAAAAAACTCACTTTGAAGGTGTGACACCGGAAATTACTGGGCGAGGGCACCTAAAAGATTTAATGGTGCTAGGTCGTCGACCTTTCGCGACACAGGGGGTCCATTCACTGGAAGATAACGTTCCTAAGCTAGGGACGGCAATGATTATGCTGGAACTGACTCTTTGGTGGGAATATTGCTGAAATTTCATAACTGATGACTAGCTGATGAGTTGCTACATTCAATACAATATTGCAGATTTAGAAGAAGAAAATAGCTATATTTTGCTTCATTAGCTGGCAAACAAGAGTTCTACTATTTACGTATTTTCAGCAATTTTATCAGGTGCTTTCAATTATTTAGCCTGTGGCTCGTCATCAGTGTTTCCGGTTTTCCAACAATAAGTGAAGATCTCTTGTAGTTTCAAATACCCATCACAGTATGATAAGTGATGTCACCGTACACTTGAACTGACCCATCACCTCTCCGTTTTGACAAGAACTAGCTGTAAACCATGTTTCCCGTCATACTCGATCTACTAATCCGCTAACACATACATCCCCCTGAATAAGGGTCAATCCCCGGTCATCTCTCAGAGACCTCTGAAAATAACTGGCTCGTGCGCCCTGTCATCTAGTCATCTCGAAGCCTCTCCAGTCATCTTCAGTCATCTCCCAGTCATCTCCCAGTCATCTCCCAGTCATCTCCCACATGAACCGACAATCGGTCGTCCTAGGCCCCCTCCAAATCTCCCCTCATGGTCCTGGTTGTTTGAAGCACGTGTCAGGTAGACAGGGGTACACATAGGCGCCCATCGAGATCGGCCCGAGCCCTAGAGGGTCAGCTGTTTTCTGCTCAGACGAGTACTCTTATGGAGATTGTAGTGACACTCGTTTTAACACTTAACGCGAGTTGAAAACAGCTGTTAGAATGACGACTAATTATTGGGACGGCTGTTAGAACCTGAGAGGGTGTCAAATGGGATGTCGGAATTGGGAACGGATCTAGAAACAGAAAACAGTAGGGTTTTATGGCCAGATTATCTGTCTAGGTCTTTCTGTTTTTAGTTCGAAGGTCTCCGCAGCAAAAGAGGTCGTTTGTGATTAACAACTTCCGTGAGGTTTGCAAACGATTTCTTAGCATGCATTATTCGTGTTCAAGATTTGTTTATGCAAGGCTACTCCATGCACTTTTGACTCTAAAAATAGTTCACCTAAACAAACCATTATTTATCATTCAATGGAAATCGTTTGAATGGCTACTGTAATATGCGCATTTATTGTTGACTACAATTTTCGTTGCAAATGAACCGCAATGATACATAACAATCCAACATGCAAACTGCCTGGAACAAAGTTATGACAAAAAGTATTACAGCAGAGGTGTTATTACAACCAACAATAAATATTAAATCATAATGACAGGAATAAATCCCGAAGAATTTACTTTCAATAAGTATTTGAAGAAACTTCTGCTGTATTCGAAAGAAACATTCATAAATGCATCATAAATTACAAGAAATGTGTAATCACACCAACACATTTTGTGTGACGATAAACGCGAGAAACTAGTATAATACTAGTAGTAGAAACTAGTAGAAACTAGTGTATATGCATTCAAACACTATCACATTATACGAGTACATGTTACCCATGAAATATTTCCTTGCAGCCGAAAAAGTTGCAGTGAAAGCGACTGATGCCCTCCTGGCCACTATTTACCGTATTCGTGGAACGCCTCCTGCTCTGACTCTCTGAGTGATGGGCCGCCTCTCGACTGGGGCTCTCTGGCACGCCCATTAGCGACCATTAACAGTGTGGCGGTGGGCTCTGGCGAACAATTATCTCATTACGGAACTATTCTGCACGCTGCCGCCGTAGACCGCAGGTCAGTAGAAGTATCTGCTCCATTCGTTACTGGCTCTATGTTAAATCGTCGACCGACCGCGCTTAGAGTCGTGGGAAAATGCCCCGAATCCGGCGGCAGGAACTATTGTGTGTGTGGTTCTCCCAGTTTCGTGATTGTTACAGATGAATCGTCGAGTGTCTGGTTCTCACAGTTTGTTGCTGTTCATATTTCACTGACCTGGAAATGGACTGACTGCCTGATAACCTCACTACATGATAAACAGTTTTCCTCATTGATCCTGATGTGACCTCCGGCAGAATATCAAATGATGGCGCCTCGTTGCTCTCATAACCACTCAGGCCGATAAAGTTGTGAAGATGAGTTCTGGACATTGGTTAAAACGCTACGGAGATTAACGCATGACGGGTTTTTACCGATAAGAAACCCATCTCCGGCTGCGTGTTGAACAAAGCCGAGCGGCGCGGGTATTAAACAACCCATCCTGTCCACCGGGACTGTATATAACGCCCCAGCTGTGTATAATGCCCGTGGCGTATGGGGTGCGCCATGATTAAATGGTATCCTCGGCAGCAGTATATACCTCACCTATCAACGGCTCACGTAAATCACAGCGGCGTGACCTGACCCGGCGCCGCCGAATGGCGGTGGTGAGTTTTCTCACAGCCTGTGAACACTCGCCGGGAGGGATTCGTTTTAGACTCTCTGACATTTGAATTTAAGTTTGACATTAATGTCTGTCTTCAACAGGGCTTTTGGATAAAATCTATGATGACTTAACATTGAACTATAATAATGAGCTTTGCCATGATCAGAGTCAAACCATGACGAATTTATAACTCTAGAATTGACAGACTGAACAACACATTTGGATCCTTTTATTTCTACAACGCATGATCCTGACCAGTGAAAATTTTAAGAAAATATCAAGTGATATCATTGATCAAATGCTTACCCAGCAATAGGAATTGATATAGAGGATTCTTCATGGCTCCGAGTGGAAGATAAGGATATCTTTTCCAAGCGGGTTACTGAAAAACCGAGCGACGAAGGAGCGAGGTTTTTCTGTTACACGCGAGGAAAAGATATCTGATCTTCCACGAGTGAGCCATGAGGAATCCTATATCTTTCTATGTTGAGGTTTATTCTTAATTATTTAAATATCATATTTAAATGTATTCATCTATGTAAAAATGGATCTAGAGTATTTTGTATTTATTTCATAAGTTTCATACACAAACAACCGTTAAAAATGGTTCGGTTATTGACCCATCATCACTTGAACTCTTGATTTTTAGCTATGAACCCTCGAGACCTTATCTTCGCATCTCAGAGGGATGCAGAGATAACAAATTCTTATCTTTGCATCTCAGAGGAGTGCGAGATAGAAATATCCCTGCACTGTAGACCCAATGGCAAATAAACCTCAACTAGAAAGATAAATCACATCTGGCTTAATCTCATTTTAACGTATCCTGGTGGCAGACCCTAACCGTCCAGCCCTTGAAGCATTTCTCTCTCACATCTTTACCTTCAGAGCCAGGTCCAGGTGACCGGTTTTATTATGGCCTCCATGGGCCTGTTATCAGTGCCCCGGCGTTTAACGACATCCCGCGCCCGTTCTCCCGACACCTAATGAAAGCAAAAACAAAGGCGTCCCGCTGCCCCCGGTATAGTATGTCGCTATCGGAGATAATCGGCCAGATAGCTGGGAGCTGCTGGCGGCGGTAGCAGCCGCGCCGGATATGTCTCTTCTGCGCCGCGGCTGTCCCAGCGGTGGTCAGGAGACACGTGACCGGACAATCAGGGGACGGGAGGGCACAGATGGTCAGATTGTATCGGTGTTAGAGTGAGTTTGCGAAATCTGTGGATCCGCGGATTTCCTAGGGTATCCGCGAAGTCCCTAGTGGCTCCGCGGATGAACATCAAGTCTAGTATATTCGCGGATAAACGGGCGGGGATCCGCGGATGAACAAGACTCTTCAGGATAACCGCGAACTCCCTGAAGAGTTGACGAGATCCGCGAACCACCCGGGGAATCCGCGGAGTAACGATTCATTCTAGTGAGTTTGCGAAGTTCCTATGCGTTTCGTGCAGCTACCTAGACTAGAATGCATTGGGTAGATCATCTGCGACTTAACCCGCGCCCCGTTGGGGTCTGCCGGAGCAACGCGCCCTGTTGTGGGGGGGGGGCATTTTGGCCCCCTCCCCCTAAGATCTCGAGAACCACGCAACATAGCAACAAGCCGCAAACAGTGTTGGGTAGCCACGGCGGAGAACTACCTTGTGACCCAATTTCATTGACCTAGGTCAAAGCGAGTGAGTCAGGTCAAATGTCGAATTTTCACCGTTTACAGGCATTTCAAGAAATGTGTTGTAAAATCGAGTAAAATGCATGTCATTGAAAATCATCGATGGAAATTGTTCGTTAAATACATATTTTGCTAGTTGAGGTCACTGATGCCAGGTCAGGTCACTGAGGGTCAGAATATGAAAATATCATATGATGCATGTTTTATGGTCCATTTTACATGACAAATGCGATTATGTGGGTCAGGCAGCCTTTGGGGCCAGTTAAGGTTATGTTCTGGTGAAGTTCAGGTCAAGGTCAGGTCAAATTAGGTCAAATTGATTTTTTTAAATGGTAATCGATTCGATGCAGTTCGTCACGGGGAGCCTAATGGTGGTCTTTGTTTTGCGCTACGTGGTCTAGAATTGCTAAAAATTGAGTTAAAAAAATTGACGTCATCAATTTTGAACAGTTTTTTTCGCATAGCTTGGCCA